>NC_068426.1:4928211-4938211 GCF_023373465.1 Oncorhynchus keta
AATCAAATACAAATAGAGAACACATGTCATTGATTGAACACTGGAACCACTCAAAATGGATTTAACCTGTTTCAAATGATGCGACACAACCAATATAAGCCAGTTCAGAGAGCAAACAGGTTGTTGAAGGTGGGAAGGAGAAAGTCTGAGAATGGATACTGTAGTACAGTGCATTGTAGGCTGTATGTTGTACAATGGATGAATTGTATGGCCCTGAACATTGTGCTTTCCATTTATTAACAGTACTGACTGCTCAATAGATTTTGACTGGTTGCAGGTTCATATCAACAAAGAACAAGAATTACAGTGTCACAGAGACAAAGGACAAGTTTGTGAGATGCAGGGTACAGTACTGTAAAAATAGGGGTACAAGGAGGAGGAAAAACAAAATTGCAAAGAGCAAAGCAGGGTAGTAATTTCTGATCAACGTTGAGCTACTATGATAGAACATGTATTCGTTCATCAAAAGACAATGACGGAAAAATATGAAATATTTTTTTAGATTTAAAAATGTACCTCTCCCTGAGAATTGTATATTTTGAACAATGTGTCTTCTATTTTTCGTTGTATTGTTTACTGACTGCTTGAGAGTATATATCATTTTGATCACTTTGTTTATGATTTGAGAGCAGTGTTTGATTTTGAACACAGGTAAAACTGTTTTGAGACAGACAGACACAGACAGACAGACAGACAGACAGACAGACAGACAGACAGACAGACAGACAGACAGACAGACAGACAGACAGACAGACAGACAGACAGACAGACAGACAGACAGACAGACAGACAGACAGACAGACAGACAGACAGACAGACAGACAGACAGACAGACAGACAGACAGACAGACAGACAGACTCTCTCTGTCTCTAAGGTAAACTGAATGGATATGTCCACAGATAGAGAGGTGAAAGGTTACTTCCTCTCCTCCTCCACCTGTATCATCTCTCTCATCCCTCGCTGATGTCATCTCTAGCTTTTGAAGTTCTGCTAAAAGGAGGATCAACTCCTTGGGGGTGATGGCTGCCAGTCATAATCCAGGACCCAAAGCCACTGCTGTGTCTCGATTTCCACAGTCTGCACATTGGTTGAAGTGTGTTTGTGTTCAGTGTATGTTTGTGTTCAGTGTGTGTGTGTTCAGTGTGTGTTCAGTGTGTGTGTGTGTTCAGTGTGTGTGTGTTCAGTATGTGTGAGAGAGTGAGAGTGTTTGCTTTCCCCTGACAACCGGCGCCCACAGTAAAACCCACAGTAATTGCAGCAGTGTACACAGAGTATCGAGAGAGGGCGAGAGGGAGAGAGAGAGTGAGAGCGAGAGAGAGTGAGATGGCGAGAGAGAAAGCGAGAGAGAGCGAGAGAGGGGGGAAAGAGGGAGAGAGAGGGAGAGAGGAAGAGCGAGGGGGGAGAGAAGGAGAGCGAGGGGAAGAGAGGGAGAGAGCGAGGGGGGGGAGCGAGGGGAGAGGGAGAGAGTGAGCGAGGGGAGAGGGAGAGAGCGCAAGAGAGGGAATTAGAGAGGGGGAGAGAGAATTGGAGAGAGGGAGAGGAGAGAGAGAGAGAGAGAGACAGACAGACAGACAGACAGACGACAGACAGAGACAGACAGACAGACAGAGACAGACAGACAGACAGACAGACAGACAGACAGACAGACAGACAGACAGACAGACAGACAGACAGACAGACAGACAGACAGACAGACAGACAGACAGACAGAGGGGGAGGAGCTAAGGTAAACAGACAGTGAGAAAGAGAGAAAGAGAGACAGACAGAGAGAGAGAGACAGAGAGAGAGATAGAGACAGACAGACAGACAGACAGACAGACAGACAGACAGACAGACAGACAGACAGACAGACAGACAGACAGACAGACAGACAGACAGACAGACAGAGAGACAGAGACAGAGACAGAGAGAGAGAGAGAGAGAGAGAGAGACAGAGAGAGAGAGAGAGAGAGAGAGAGAGAGAGACATGCCAAGTCCCATGGGAGCAATTAGAGAGTTGTATTGTATTTCAAGTCAGTAAACTGTTCTGTACCACCTACACTATTAGAAAAAGGGTGCTGTCTTACACCAAAAAGGTTCTTCAGCTCTTCCCAATAGGAGAACCCTTTTTGATTCCAGGTAGAACCTTTTTGGGTTTCATGTATTACCCAGTGTTATACATGGAACCCAAAAGGGTTCTAACCTGGAACCAAAAGGGTTCTAACCTGGAACCAAAAGGGTTCAAACTTCTTACCAAAAGGGTTCTAAACTGGAAACAAAAGGGTTCTAACCTCTTACCAAAAGGGTTCTAAACTGGAATCAAAAAGGTTCTAACCTCAAACCGATAGGGTTCTAAACTGGAACCAAAAGGGTTCTAACCTCAAACAGATAGGGTTCTAAACTGGAACCAAAATGGTTCTAAACTCAAACCGATAGGGTTCTAACCTCAAACCGATAGGGCTCTAACCTCAAACCGATATGGTTCTAAACTCAAACCGATAGGGTTCTAACCTCAAACCGATAGGGTTCTAACCTCAAACCGATAGGGTGCGCCTACTGTGACAGACAAAGAGCCCTTTTTGAACCGGTTTTTCTAAACACACAACTCAAATCAAATAATATCTGACTCTTAACATCCTCTAAGCACATACTAGACGTGCAGAGCCTTTGGAAAGGATTCAGAACATCTTTTCCACCTGTTGTTACATGACAGCCTTATTCTAAAATAGATTCAAAATAAATACATCCTCAGCACAAGAGTACTTAATTACAAAGCGAAAACAGGATATTAGATATTTTTTGTAAATGTATTAAAAATACAAAATAGCAATGCCTTATTTATATAAGTATTCAGACCCTTTGCTATGAGACTCTAAATTGAGTTCAGGTGCTTCCTGTTTCCATTGATCATCCTTGAGATGTTTCTACAACTTGATCGGAGTCCATCTGTGGTCAATTCAATTGATTGGACATGATTTGGAAAGGCACACACCTGTCTATGTGTTGACAGTGCATGTCAGAGCACAAATCAAGTCTCCGAGACAGGACTATGTTGAGACACAGATTTGGGGAAGGGTACCAAAACATTTCTGCAGCATTGAAGGTCCCCAAGAACACAGTGGCCTCCATCATTCTTCAATGTAAATACTTTGGAACAAGCAAGACTCTTCCTAGAGCTGACCGCCCAGCAAACCTGAGCTCCTTCAACAAACCAGCACCATCCTAGTTTGTTGGTGGCAATCGGGGGAGAAGGGCCTTGGTCAGGGAGGTGACAAAGAACCTGATGCTCACTCTGACAGAGCTCTAGAGTTCCTCTGTGGAGATGGGAGAATCTTCCAGAAGGACAACCATCTCTGCAGCACTCCACCAGGCTTTTATGGTAGAGTGTCCAGACGGAAGCCACTCCTCAGTAAAAGGCACATGACAACCTGCTTGGACTTTGTCAAAAGGCACCTAAAGACTCTCAGACCATGAGAATCTTGATTCTACAGACAAAGGATGAACTTCTACACAGCCTTTTAGAGGCCCTATCGAGATTTGCATTGAGGGCGGAGAGAAAACATTTTGTTTTAAAGGTAATCTCCTGCAATTCTCCACATTTTGCCATGACTCATGTCATGTTATTATGATATCTGAGTGAGAATGAATAACACTATCAATGTGGCCCCCCCTGGAGGTCAGGGCCCCTGGGCACGTGCCCTGCATATCCCACCATGATTACTAACAAGTACAGATAGCTGACTAACTACCAATCAAAACACCCAAAATCTTTGGGTTGCTGGAGTCATTTTCATTCTGGGACGTTTCTCTTTCCATATCAAATTCAAGACTGAACTTCAAATCTTTTCTCAGTACCCTGAAGGAAGCATGCTAACAAAGCTATGTAGTCTAGTATGAATATATATATATATATATATGTATGTATGTATGTATGTATGTATGTATGTATGTATGTATGTATGTATGTATGTATGTATGTATGTATGTATGTAGGCTAGTCTAGGGGGTGTCCTCGGATGGGGCCACAGTGTCTCCTGACCCCTCCTGTCTCAGCCTCCAGTATTTATGCTGCAGTAGTTTATGTGTCGGGGGGCAAGGGTGAGTTTGTTATATCTGGAGTACTTCTCCTGTCCTATTCGGTGTCCTGTATGAATTTAAGTGTGCTCTTTCTAATTCTCTCTTGCTTTCTCTCTCTCAGGGGACCTGAGCCCTAGGACCATGCCCCAGGACTACCTGACATGATGACTCCTTGCTGTCCCCAGTCCACCTGGCCGTGCTGCTGCTCCAGTTTCAACTGTTCTGCCTTATTATTATTCAACCATGCTGGTCATTTATGAACATTTGAACATCTTGGCCATGTTCTGTTATAATCTCCACCCGGCACAGCCAGATGAGGACTGGCCACCCCACATAGCCTGGTTCCACTCTAGGTTTCTTCCTAGGTTTTGGCCTTTCTAGGGAGTTTTTCCTAGCCACCGTGCTTCTACACCTGCATTGCTTGCTGTTTGGGGTTTTAGGCTGGGTTTCAGTACAGCACTTTGAGATATCAGCTGATGTACGAAGGGCTATATAAATAAATTTGATTTGATTTAGTATGAATATATATATATATATATATATATATATATATATATATATATATATATATATATATATATATATATATATATATATATATATATATATATATATATATATATATTATGTAGTCTATGTAGTCTAGTATGAATATATATATATTTTTATATATATATATATATATTATGTAGTCTATATAGTCTAGTATGAATATATATATATATTTAGATATATATATATATATATATATATATATATATATATATATATATGTAGTCTATATAGTCTAGTATGAATATATATATATATATTTAGATATATTATGTAGTCTATGTAGTCTAGTATGAATATATATATATATATATATATATATATATATATATATTATGTAGTCTATTTAGTCTAGTATGAATATATATATTTAGATATATATATATATATATATATATATATTATATATTTATATATATTATGTAGTCTATGTAGTCTAGTATGAATATATATATTTAGATATATATATATATTTATATTTATATATATATTTATATATATTATGTATTCTATGTAGTCTAGTATGAATATATATATATATATTATGTAGTCTTTTCACCTTCATTTTGACCATCGAAATTCAATCTTGATAAAGTTATCGTCAGATTAAATCATCTGTAGTGGTCTGCTGTAATAGCAGATTTGACTTGTTTGTA
The DNA here is from genome assembly GCF_023373465.1 of Oncorhynchus keta. Lineage (NCBI taxonomy): Eukaryota > Metazoa > Chordata > Actinopteri > Salmoniformes > Salmonidae > Oncorhynchus > Oncorhynchus keta. The sequence goes on from NC_068426.1 coordinate 4,933,477, forward strand.
CGGAAACAATTTTATCAAGAGAGTGAAAAAATGTCAATGTCCAGGTATTGAAAACGGGTCACAATTGGTATCTTTGATTCAACAGAGCTTTTATATAGCTTTTATTAAGTAGGAGCAAAGACGATTTAACGAAGTTCATCATAAAATGTGATATACTGCTGAATTGTCTGAATATACGTAATACGGGATTGTGGGACATTGACAAGGTGCAATAATATGGTATTTACATATAATGACATTTCATTGTCCATGTCCTTTTTTTATTTTTGACCTTTATTTAACCAGGCAAGTCAGTTAAGAACAAATTCTTATTTTCAATGACAGCCTAGTACCAGTGCCTTGTTCAGGGGCAGAATGACAGATTTGTACCTTGTCAGCTCTGGGATTTGATCTTGCAACCTTCCGGTTACTAGTCCAACGCTCTAACCACTAGGCTACCCTGCCGCCCCAGGTATAAAACAAAATTGAGCTGAAGGCTCCAATGATAGGACCAATAGGAGGCTGGACGAGTTCTCTGTCGCAAGTTCTCTGTTTGATGGCGAACTGTGAGGACAATTTGGTTACCAGTCAAGACCATCGCAGAGGGGTTACTAATTCAATGTTTTTAACATAGTGATATTCATTTTTACCAATCCCATACGTTTCATAGTATACCAACAGTAGGACCATTAGAGACGGTCAAAGGCCTTCTCCCCATTATTTGCCAGGACTACACAGGGTTATGGTACATCAGTCGTAAAGTATATCGACGAAGGAGTATTGTCTGATGCCAAGTTTATGTTTCACAAAACCTGTTAGATCAGGATGAACTAGTTTGGATAAAATAGTTTCCAGACGTTTGGCTAGAACGTTTGACGTACCATTTTATGTCACTAGTTTAATGAGGGAGAGAGGACAACGACGTGAACAGAGAGTTGGGTTTGTAGTTGTTTATGTAACAGATAGATAAACTAATCTGATCATGAATGTTTATCCATTTTAAACGAATCCGATCATGTACATACAGTACATCCATTCTAAACGAATCCGATCATGTACCTTACAGTACATCCATTCTAAACGAATCCGATCATGTACATACAGTACATCCATTCTAAACGAATCCGATCATGTACCTTACAGTACATCCATTCTAAACGAATCCGATCATGTACATACAGTACATCCATTCTAAACGAATCCGATCATGTACATACAGTACATCCATTCTAAACGAATCCGATCATTTACCTTACAGTACATCCATTCTAAACGAATCCGATCATGTACATACAGTACATCCATTCTAAACGAATCCGATCATGTACCTTACAGTACATCCATTCTAAACGAATCCGATCATGTACATACAGTACATCCATTCTAAACGAATCCGATCATGTACCTTACAGTACATCCATTCTAAACGAATCCGATCATGTACCTACAGTACATCCATTCTAAACGAATCCGATCATGTACATACAGTACATCCATTCTAAACGAATCCGATCATTTACCTTACAGTACATCCATTCTAAACGAATCCGATCATGTACATACAGTACATCCATTCTAAACGAATCCGATCATTTACCTTACAGTACATCCATTCTAAACGAATCCGATCATGTACATACAGTACATCCATTCTAAACGAATCCGATCATGTACCTTACAGTACATCCATTCTAAACGAATCCGATCATGTACATTCAGTACATCCATTCTAAACGAATCCGATCATGTATGCATGTACTCATATGTATGCATGCCATGTTTGCTGAATATCACGCCAGCCAACTCTGTCAGTAAGGGATTCCCACAGGTGAAGCACTGATATCGAGTTTAATCCCCTGAATCGAATAACCTTTGCAGCAGCGTGTGTTTTAATAACTGTAAAAGCTGAAGCAGTCATGCAGAGTATGATTTCTCCAGGCCTGTAGGCCAACCATATCTCTCAAAGCACTAACTAGGTCCACACACACACACACACACGCACACGCGCAAGCACACGCACACACACAGACAGATACAAAGACTGCAATCCCAGAATCATGCAGCAGCTGAGGATATCTTCATAAAAAACATAGCCCCAGTCTAGTTAATACCAGTGGTAGTTAGTGGACTAAAACAAAGCCCCAGTCTAGTTAATACCAGTGGTAGTTAGTGGACTAAAACAAAGCCCCAGTCTAGTTAATACCAGTGGTAGTTAGTGGACTAAAACAAAGCCCCAGTCTAGTTAATACCAGTGGTAGTTAGTGGACTAAAACAAAGCCCCAGTCTGCCGTGCCAATATATCCTCCAAACTCCGGCTTCGAGGGCATTATCACTTTTCTTCAACGGTTTACCAACATATTAAGATACTGATTGACATATTTTCATTATGACCTGCACTGAGGCTAGGAAACACTGGCACCACCAATAAATCCACGATAATCGAGAATTTCAAGAAGCATTTCTCTACGGCTGGCCATGCATTCCTCCTGGCTACCCCAACCCCGGCCAACAGCCCCCCCCCCCCACCCACCCCCCCCACCTGCAGCTACTTGCCCAAGCCTCCCCAGCTTCTCCATCACTCAAATCCAGATAGCAGATGTCCGGAAAGTACTGCAAAACCTGGACCCGTACAAATCAGCAGGGCCAGACAATCTGGACCCTCTCTTTCTAAAATGATCCGCTGCCATTGTTGCAACCCCTATTACCAGTCTGTTCAACCTCTCTTTCGTATCGTCCGAGATCCCTATGGATTGGGATGGATATTAACAGTTTGGGTCTAGACTGTGACCCCCTCTTCAAAGGGGGCTAATATCCATCCTGATCCTGCCTTTCTAAAGTTTTTGAAAGCCAAGTTAACAAACAGATTACTAACTATTTCAAATCCCACTGTACCTTCTCTGCTGTGCAATCCGGTTTCCAAGCTGATCACCGGTGCACCTCGATATCATAACCGCCATCGATAAAAGACAGTACTGTGTAGCCGTCTACATCGACCTGGCCAAGGCTTTCGACTCTGTCAATCACCGTATTCTTATCGGCAAACTCAACAGCCTTGGTTTCTCTAATGATTGCCTCGCCTGGTTCACCAACTACTTCTTAGATAAAGTTCAGTGTGTCAAATTGGAGGACCTGTTTTCCGGACCTCTGGCAGTCTATGTGGGTACCACAGGATTCAATTCACGGGCCAACTCTTTTCTCTGTATATATCAATTATGTTGCTCTTGCTGCGGGTGATTCTCTCATCCACCTTTACGCAGACGACACCATTCTGTATACATCTGGCCCTTCTTTGGACACTGTGTTAACAAACCTCCAAAAAGAGCTTCAATGCCATACTACACTCCTTCCGTGGCCTCCAACTGCTCTTAAACGCTAGTAAAACTAAATTCATGCTTTTCAACCGATCGCTACCCGCACCCGCCCGCCCGACGAGCATCACTACTCTTGACGGTTCTGACTTAGAATATGTGGACAACTACAAATACCTAGGTGTCTGGCTAGACTGTAAACTCTCTTTCCAGACTCATATTAAACATTTCCAATCCAAAATGAAATCTAGAACCGACTTCCTATTTCGCAACAAAGCCTCCTTCACTCACGCTGCCAAACATACCCTTGTAAAACTGAGTATCCTACCGATCCTCGACTTCGGCGATGTAATTTACAAAATAGCCTCCTCTACTCAGCAAACTGGATGCAGTCTATCACAATGCCATATGTTTTGTCAACAAAGCCCCATACACCACCCACCACTGCGACCTGTCTGCTCTCGTTGGCTGGCCCTCGCTACATATTCGTCGCCAGATCCACTGGCTCCAGGTCACCTATAAGTCTTTTCTAGATAAAGATCCGCCTTATCTCAGCTTACTGGTCACCATAACAACACCCACCCGTAGCACCCGCTCCAGCAGTTATATCTCACTGGTCATCCCCATGTCAGATGGCGCTGGAGGAGATGGCCTCCGTTTTACGGCCTCCTAACCAATTATGTGGATCTGCAGAAGGCGAGTAGGAAAGCTGCCTTTACCGTCAATATTACTCGTCAACGTGCAATCAATCATTGAACAATAAACTAGACGAGGTACGATCACGAATATCCTACCAACGGGACATCAAAAACAGTAATATCCTATGTTTCACGGATAGTGGCTGAATGGCGACATGGATATTCAGCTAGCGGGATACACGCTGCACCGGCAAGATAGAACAGCACACTCCGGTAAGACGAGGGGGGTGTCTGTGCATACTTATAAACCACAGCTGGTGCACGAAAATCTAAGGACGTCTCTAGTATATTGAGGAAGGAAGTCTTGAGTTTATTGTGATAAATTGCAGGCCACACTACTTGCCCAGAGAATTCTCAGCTATACTTTTTGTGGCTGTTTATTTACCACCACAATCAAATTCTGACACTAAGACCGCACTTAGTCAGCTGTATAAGGAAATAAGCAAACAGGAAACCACTCACCCAGAGGCGGCGCTCCTAGTGGCTCCTAGTGGCCGGAGACTTTAATGTAGGGAAACTTAAATCAGTTCTACCAAATCTCTATCAACATGTTAAATGTTAAGGGAAAAAAATTCTAGATCACCTGTACTCCACACACAGAGAAGCGTACAAAGCTCTCCCTCGCCCTCCATTTGGTAAATCCGACCACAACTCTATCCTCCTGATTCCTGCTTACAAGCAAACATGAAAGCAGGAAGCACCAGTGATTCACAGACTGGAACATGTTCCGGGATTCTTCCGATGACATTG
>NC_068426.1:4943211-5008211 GCF_023373465.1 Oncorhynchus keta
ACTCGGTCCCAGGACTCTACATGTACAAATGGCCTCTCCTAAACTGTAACCCTGCACATTGACTCGGTCCCAGGACTCTACATGTACAAATGGCCTCTCCTAAACTGTAACCCTGCACATTGACTCGGTCCCAGGACTCTACATGTACAAATGGCCTCTCCTAAACTGTAACCCTGCACATTGAAACTCCCTGGTCCCAGGACTCTACATGTACAAATGGCCTCTCCTAAACTGTAACCCTGCACATTGACTCGGTCCCAGGACTCTACATGTACAAATGGCCTCTCCTAAACTGTAAATGGCCTCTCATGTACAAATGGCCTCTCCTAAACTGTAACCCTGCACATTGACTCGGTCCCAGGACTCTACATGTCTGACAAATGGCCTCTCATGTCTAAACTGTAACCCTGCACATTGACTCGGTCCCAGGACTCTACATGTACAAATGGCCTCTCTAAACTGTAACCCTGCACATTGACTCGAACCCAGGACTCTACATGTACAAATGGCCTCTCCTAAACTGTAACCCTGCACATTGACTCGGTCCCAGGACTCTACATGTACAAATGGCCTCTCCTAAACTGTAACCCTGCACATTGACTCGGTCCCAGGACTCTACATGTACAAATGGCCTCTCCTAAACTGTAACCCTGCACATTGACTCGGTCCCAGGACTCTACATGTACAAATGGCCTCTCCTAAACTGTAACCCTGCACATTGACTCGGTCCCAGGACTCTACATGTACAAATGGCCTCTCTAAACTGTAACCCTGCACATTGACTCGGTCCCAGGACTCTACATGTACAAATGGCCTCTCCTAAACTGTAACCCTGCACATTGACTCGGTCCCAGGACTCTACATGTACAAATGGCCTCTTCAAACTGTAACCCTGCACATTGACTCGGTCCCAGGACTCTACATGTACAAATGGCCTCTCCTAAACTGTAACCCTGCACATTGACTCGGTCCCAGGACTCTACATGTACAAATGGCCTCTCCTAAACTGTAACCCTGCACATTGACTCGGTCCCAGGACTCTACATGTACAAATGGCCTCTCCTAAACTGTAACCCTGCACATTGACTCGGTCCCAGGACTCTACATGTACAAATGGCCTCTCCTAAACTGTAACCCTGCACATTGACTCGGTCCCAGGACTCTTCATGTACAAATGGCCTCTCCTAAACTGTAACCCTGCACATTGACTCGGTCCCAGGACTCTACATGTACAAATGGCCTCTCTAAACTGTAACCCTGCACATTGACTCGGTCCCAGGACTCTACATGTACAAATGGCCTCTCTAAACTGTAACCCTGCACATTGACTCGGTCCCAGGACTCTACATGTACAAATGGCCTCTCTAAACTGTAACCCTGCACATTGACTCGGTCCCAGGACTCTACATGTACAAATGGCCTCTCCTAAACTGTAACCCTGCACATTGACTCGGTCCCAGGACTCTACATGTACAAATGGCCTCTCCTAAACTGTAACCCTGCACATTGACTCGGTCCCAGGACTCTACATGTACAAATGGCCTCTCCTAAACTGTAACCCTGCACATTGACTCGGTCCCAGGACTCTACATGTACAAATGGCCTCTCCTAAACTGTAATTGACCCTTCTTCAAATGGCCTCTCCTAAACTGTAACCCTGACTTGACGGTCCCAGGACTCTACATGTACAAATGGCCTCTCCTAAACTGTAACCCTGCACATTGACTCGGTCCCAGGACTCTACATGTACAAATGGCCTCTCCTAAACTGTAACCCTGCACATTGACTCGGTCCCAGGACTCTACATGTACAAATGGCCTCTCTAAACTGTAACCCTGCACATTGACTCGGTCCCAGGACTCTACATGTACAAATGGCCTCTCCTAAACTGTAACCCTGCACATTGACTCGGTCCCAGGACTCTACATGTACAAATGGCCTCTCCTAAACTGTAACCCTGCACATTGACTCGGTCCCAGGACTCTACATGTACAAATGGCCTCTCCTAAACTGTAACCCTGCACATTGACTCGGTCCCAGGACTCTACATGTACAAATGGCCTCTCTACATAAACTGTAACCCTGCACATTGACTCGGTCCCAGGACTCTACATGTACAAATGGCCTCTCCTAAACTGTAACCCTGCACATTGACTCGGTCCCAGGACTCTACATGTACAAATGGCCTCTCCTAAACTGTAACCCTGCACATTGACTCGGTCCCAGGACTCTACATGTACAAATGGCCTCTCCTAAACTGTAACCCTGCACATTGACTCGGTCCCAGGACTCTACATGTACAAATGGCCTCTCCTAAACTGTAACCCTGCACATTGACGCGGTCCCAGGACTCTACAGGTACAAATGGCCTCTCCTAAACTGTAACCCTGCACATTGACTCGGTCCCAGGACTCTACATGTACAAATGGCCTCTCCTAAACTGTAACCCTGCACATTGACTCGGTCCCAGGACTCTACATGTACAAATGGCCTCTACTAAACTGTAACCCTGCACATTGACTCGGTCCCAGGACTCTACATGTACAAATGGCCTCTCCTAAACTGTAACCCTGCACATTGACTCGGTCCCAGGACTCTACATGTACAAATGGCCTCTACTTAACTGTAACCCTGCACATTGACTCGGTCCCAGGACTCTACATGTACAAATGGCCTCTCCTAAACTGTAACCCTGCACATTGACTCGGTCCCAGGACTCTACATGTACAAATGGCCTCTCCTAAACTGTAACCCTGCACATTGACTCGGTCCCAGGACAAATGGCCTCTCCTAAACTGTCTACATGTACAAATGGCCTCTCCTAATGTCGTGAGACAAATGGCCTCTGTACCCTGCACATTGACTCGGTCCCAGGACTCTACATGTACAAATGGCCTCTCCTAAACTGTAACCCTGCACATTGACTCGGTCCCAGGACTCTACATGTACAAATGGCCTCTCTAAACTGTACCCCTGCACATTGACTCGGTCCCAGGACTCTACATGTACAAATGGCCTCTCCTAAACTGTACCCTGCACATTGACTCGGTCCCAGGACTCTACATGTACAAATGGCCTCTCCTAAACTGTACCCTGCACATTGACTCGGTCCCAGGACTCTACATGTACAAATGGCCTCTCCTAAACTGTAACCCTGCACATTGACTCGGTCCCAGGACTCTACATGTACAAATGGCCTCTCCTAAACTGTAACCCTGCACATTGACTCGGTCCCAGGACTCTACATGTACAAATGGCCTCTCCTAAACTGTAACCCTGCACATTGAACTCTGTCCCAGGACTCTGACATGGACAAATGGCCTCTCTAAACTGTACCCCTGCACATTGACTCGGTCCCAGGACTCTACATGTACAAATGGCCTCTCCTAAACTGTAACCCTGCACATTGACTCGGTCCCAGGACTCTACATGTACAAATGGCCTCTCCTAAACTGTAACCCTGCACATTGACTCGGTCCCAGGACTCTACATGTACAAATGGCCTCTCCTAAACTGTAACCCTGCACATTGACTCGGTCCCAGGACTCTACATGTACAAATGGCCTCTCCTAAACTGTAACCCTGCACATTGACTCGGTCCCAGGACTCTACATGTACAAATGGCCTCTCCTAAACTGTAACCCTGCACATTGACTCGGTCCCAGGACTCTACATGTACAAATGGCCTCTCCTAAACTGTACCCTGCACATTGACTCGGTCCCAGGACTCTACATGTACAAATGGCCTCTCCTAAACTGTAACCCTGCACATTGACTCGGTCCCAGGACTCTACATGTACAAATGGCCTCTCCTAAACTGTAACCCTGCACATTGACTCACTCGTCCCAGTCCCAGGACTCTACATGTACAAATGGCCTCTCCTAAACTGTAACCCTGCACATTGACTCGGTCCCAGGACTCTACATGTACAAATGGCCTCTCCTAAACTGTAACCCTGCACATTGACTCGGTCCCAGGACTCTACATGTACAAATGGCCTCTCCTAAACTGTAACCCTGCACATTGACTCGGTCCCAGGACTCTACATGTACAAATGGCCTCTCCTAAACTGTAACCCTGCACATTGACTCGGTCCCAGGACTCTACATGTACAAATGGCCTCTCTAAACTGTAACCCTGCACATTGACTCGGTCCCAGGACTCTACATGTACAAATGGCCTCTCCTAAACTGTAACCCTGCACATTGACTCGGTCCCAGGACTCTACATGTACAAATGGCCTCTCCTAAACTGTAACCCTGCACATTGACTCGGTCCCAGGACTCTACATGTACAAATGGCCTCTCCTAAACTGTACCCCTGCACATTGACTCGGTCCCAGGACTCTACATGTACAAATGGCCTCTCCTAAACTGTAACCCTGCACATTGACTCGGTCCCAGGACTCTACATGTACAAATGGCCTCTCCTAAACTGTACCCCTGCACATTGACTCGGTCCCAGGACTCTACATGTACAAATGGCCTCTCCTAAACTGTACCCCTGCACATTGACTCGGTCCCAGGACTCTACATGTACAAATGGCCTCTCCTAAACTGTACCCCTGCACATTGACTCGGTCCCAGGACTCTACATGTACAAATGGCCTCTCCTAAACTGTACCCCTGCACATTGACTCGGTCCCAGGACTCTACATGTACAAATGGCCTCTCCTAAACTGTAACCCTGCACATTGACTCGGTCCCAGGACTCTACATGTACAAATGGCCTCTCTAAACTGTAACCCTGCACATTGACTCGGTCCCAGGACTCTACATGTACAAATGGCCTCTCCTAAACTGTAACCCTGCACATTGACTCGGTCCCAGGACTCTACATGTACAAATGGCCTCTCCTAAACTGTAACCCTGCACATTGACTCGGTCCCAGGACTCTACATGTACAAATGGCCTCTCCTAAACTGTAACCCTGCACATTGACTCGGTCCCAGGACTCTACATGTACAAATGGCCTCTCCTAAACTGTACCCCTGCACATTGACTCGGTCCCAGGACTCTACATGTACAAATGGCCTCTCCTAAACTGTACCCCTGCACATTGACTCGGTCCCAGGACTCTACATGTACAAATGGCCTCTCCTAAACTGTACCCCTGCACATTGACTCGGTCCCAGGACTCTACATGTACAAATGGCCTCTCCTAAACTGTACCCCTGCACATTGACTCGGTCCCAGGACTCTACATGTACAAATGGCCTCTCCTAAACTGTACCCCTGCACATTGACTCGGTCCCAGGACTCTACATGTACAAATGGCCTCTCCTAAACTGTACCCCTGCACATTGACTCGGTCCCAGGACTCTACATGTACAAATGGCCTCTCCTAAACTGTAACCCTGCACATTGACTCGGTCCCAGGACTCTACATGTACAAATGGCCTCTCCTAAACTGTACCCCTGCACATTGACTCGGTCCCAGGACTCTACATGTACAAATGGCCTCTCCTAAACTGTACCCCTGCACATTGACTCGGTCCCAGGACTCTACATGTACAAATGGCCTCTCCTAAACTGTACCCCTGCACATTGACTCGGTCCCAGGACTCTACATGTACAAATGGCCTCTCCTAAACTGTAACCCTGCACATTGACTCGGTCCCAGGACTCTACATGTACAAATGGCCTCTCCTAAACTGTAACCCTGCACATTGACTCGGTCCCAGGACTCTACATGTACAAATGGCCTCTCCTAAACTGTACCCCTGCACATTGACTCGGTCCCAGGACTCTACATGTACAAATGGCCTCTCCTAAACTGTACCCCTGCACATTGACTCGGTCCCAGGACTCTACATGTACAAATGGCCTCTCCTAAACTGTACCCCTGCACATTGACTCGGTCCCAGGACTCTACATGTACAAATGGCCTCTCCTAAACTGTACCCTGCACATTGACTCGGTCCCAGGACTCTACATGTACAAATGGCCTCTCCTAAACTGTACCCCTGCACATTGACTCGGTCCCAGGACTCTACATGTACAAATGGCCTCTCCTAAACTGTAACCCTGCACATTGACTCGGTCCCAGGACTCTACATGTACAAATGGCCTCTCCTAAACTGTAACCCTGCACATTGACTCGGTCCCAGGACTCTACATGTACAAATGGCCTCTCTAAACTGTAACCCTGCACATTGACTCGGTCCCAGGACTCTACATGTACAAATGGCCTCTCCTAAACTGTAACCCTGCACATTGACTCGGTCCCAGGACTCTACATGTACAAATGGCCTCTCCTAAACTGTAACCCTGCACATTGACTCGGTCCCAGGACTCTACATGTACAAATGGCCTCTCCTAAACTGTACCCCTGCACATTGACTCGGTCCCAGGACTCTACATGTACAAATGGCCTCTCCTAAACTGTACCCCTGCACATTGACTCGGTCCCAGGACTCTACATGTACAAATGGCCTCTCCTAAACTGTACCCCTGCACATTGACTCGGTCCCAGGACTCTACATGTACAAATGGCCTCTCCTAAACTGTACCCTGCACATTGACTCGGTCCCAGGACTCTACATGTACAAATGGCCTCTCCTAAACTGTACCCCTGCACATTGACTCGGTCCCAGGACTCTACATGTACAAATGGCCTCTCCTAAACTGTACCCCTGCACATTGACTCGGTCCCAGGACTCTACATGTACAAATGGCCTCTCCTAAACTGTAACCCTGCACATTGACTCGGTCCCAGGACTCTACATGTACAAATGGCCTCTCCTAAACTGTACCCCTGCACATTGACTCAGTCCCAGGACTCTACATGTACAAATGGCCTCTCCTAAACTGTACCCCTGCACATTGACTCGGTCCCAGGACTCTACATGTACAAATGGCCTCTCCTAAACTGTACCCCTGCACATTGACTCGGTCCCAGGACTCTACATGTACAAATGGCCTCTCCTAAACTGTAACCCTGCACATTGACTCGGTCCCAGGACTCTACATGTACAAATGGCCTCTCCTAAACTGTAACCCTGCACATTGACTCGGTCCCAGGACTCTACATGTACAAATGGCCTCTCCTAAACTGTAACCCTGCACATTGACTCGGTCCCAGGACTCTACATGTACAAATGGCCTCTCCTAAACTGTAACCCCTGCACATTGACTCGGTCCCAGGACTCTACATGTACAAATGGCCTCTCCTAAACTGTAACCCTGCACATTGACTCGGTCCCAGGACTCTACATGTACAAATGGCCTCTCCTAAACTGTAACCCTGCACATTGACTCGGTCCCAGGACTCTACATGTACAAATGGCCTCTCCTAAACTGTAACCCTGCACATTGACTCGGTCCCAGGACTCTACATGTACAAATGGCCTCTCCTAAACTGTACCCCTGCACATTGACTCGGTCCCAGGACTCTACATGTACAAATGGCCTCTCCTAAACTGTACCCCTGCACATTGACTCGGTCCCAGGACTCTACATGTACAAATGGCCTCTCCTAAACTGTACCCCTGCACATTGACTCGGTCCCAGGACTCTACATGTACAAATGGCCTCTCCTAAACTGTACCCCTGCACATTGACTCGGTCCCAGGACTCTACATGTACAAATGGCCTCTCCTAAACTGTAACCCTGCACATTGACTCGGTCCCAGGACTCTACATGTACAAATGGCCTCTCCTAAACTGTACCCCTGCACATTGACTCGGTCCCAGGACTCTACATGTACAAATGGCCTCTCTAAACTGTAACCCTGCACATTGACTCGGTCCCAGGACTCTACATGTACAAATGGCCTCTCCTAAACTGTAACCCTGCACATTGACTCGGTCCCAGGACTCTACATGTACAAATGGCCTCTCCTAAACTGTAACCCTGCACATTGACTCGGTCCCAGGACTCTACATGTACAAATGGCCTCTACTAAACTGTAACCCTGCACATTGACTCGGTCCCAGGACTCTACATGTACAAATGGCCTCTCCTAAACTGTAACCCTGCACATTGACTCGGTCCCAGGACTCTACATGTACAAATGGCCTCTCCTAAACTGTAACCCTGCACATTGACTCGGTCCCAGGACTCTACATGTACAAATGGCCTCTCCTAAACTGTAACCCTGCACATTGACTCGGTCCCAGGACTCTACATGTACAAATGGCCTCTCCTAAACTGTAACCCTGCACATTGACTCGGTCCCAGGACTCTACATGTACAAATGGCCTCTACTAAACTGTAACCCTGCACATTGACTCGGTCCCAGGACTCTACATGTACAAATGGCCTCTACTAAACTGTAACCCTGCACATTGACTCGGTCCCAGGACCCCCTGTATATTGCCTAGTTATTGTTATTTTATTGTGTTATTTTTTTATAATTTTTTTACTTGAATTTATTTTGGAAATATTTTCTTAACTATTTCTTGAACTGCATTGTTGGTTAAGGGCTTGTAACTAAGCATTTCACAGTAAGGTCTCCACGTTGTATTTGGAGCATGTGACAAATAAAGTTGGATTTGATTTGAGAAGAACAGAACAATGTAGCTAATGTTGCCATCCTCTGGCTGTGGTTCAATGTACAGTAGTAATGTTGCCATCCTCTGGCTGTGGTTCAATGTACAGTAGTAATGTTGCCATCCTCTGGCTGTGGTTCAATGTACAGTAGTAATGTTGCCATCCTCTGGCTGTGGTTCAATGTACAGTAGTAATGTTGCCATCCTCTGGCTGTGGTTCAATGTACAGTAGTAATGTTGCCATCCTCTGGCTGTGGTTCAATGTATAGTAGTAATGTTGCCATCCTCTGGCTGTGGTTCAATGTACAGTAGTAATGTTGCCATCCTCTGGCTGTGGTTCAATGTATAGTAGTAATGTTGCCATCCTCTGGCTGTGGTTCAATGTACAGTAGTAATGTTGCCATCCTCTGGCTGTGGTTCAATGTACAGTAGTAATGTTGCCATCCTCTGGCTGTGGTTCAATGTATAGTAGTAATGTAGCCGTCCTCTGGCTGTGGTTCAATGTACAGTAGTAATGTTGCCATCCTCTGGCTGTGGTTCAATGTATAGTAGTAATGTAGCCGTCCTCTGGCTGTGGTTCAATGTATAGTAGTAATGTTGCCATCCTCTGGCTGTGGTTCAATGTACAGTAGTAATGTTGCCATCCTCTGGCTGTGGTTCAATGTACAGTAGTAATGTTGCCATCCTCTGGCTGTGGTTCAATGTACAGTAGTAATGTTGCCATCCTCTGGCTGTGGTTCAATGTATAGTAGTAATGTTGCCATCCTCTGGCTGTGGTTCAATGTACAGTAGTAATGTTGCCATCCTCTGGCTGTGGTTCAATGTATAGTAGTAATGTTGCCATCCTCTGGCTGTGGTTCAATGTACAGTAGTAATGTTGCCATCCTCTGGCTGTGGTTCAATGTATAGTAGTAATGTTGCCATCCTCTGGCTGTGGTTCAATGTATAGTAGTAATGTTGCCATCCTCTGGCTGTGGTTCAATGTATAGTAGTAATGTTGCCATCCTCTGGCTGTGGTTCAATGTACAGTAGTAATGTTGCCATCCTCTGGCTGTGGTTCAATGTACAGTAGTAATGTTGCCATCCTCTGGCTGTGGTTCAATGTACAGTAGTAATGTTGCCATCCTCTGGCTGTGGTTCAATGTACAGTAGTAATGTTGCCATCCTCTGGCTGTGGTTCAATGTACAGTAGTAATGTTGCCATCCTCTGGCTGTGGTTCAATGTACAGTAGTAATGTTGCCATCCTCTGGCTGTGGTTCAATGTACAGTAGTAATGTTGCCATCCTCTGGCTGTGGTTCAATGTACAGTAGTAATGTTGCCATCCTCTGGCTGTGGTTCAATGTATAGTAGTAATGTTGCCATCCTCTGGCTGTGGTTCAATGTACAGTAGTAATGTAGCCGTCCTCTGGCTGTGGTTCAATGTATAGTAGTAATGTTGCCATCCTCTGGCTGTGGTTCAATGTACAGTAGTAATGTTGCCATCCTCTGGCTGTGGTTCAATGTACAGTAGTAATGTTGCCATCCTCTGGCTGTGGTTCAATGTATAGTAGTAATGTAGCCGTCCTCTGGCTGTGGTTCAATGTATAGTAGTAATGTAGCTGTCCTCTAGCTGTGGTTCAATGTACAGTAGTAATGTTGCCATCCTCTGGCTGTGGTTCAATGTATAGTAGTAATGTTGCCATCCTCTAGCTGTGGTTCAATGTATAGTAGTAATGTTGCCATCCTCTGGCTGTGGTTCAATGTACAGTAGTAATGTTGCCATCCTCTGGCTGTGGTTCAATGTATAGTAGTAATGTTGCCATCCTCTGGCTGTGGTTCAATGTATAGTAGTAATGTTGCCATCCTCTGGCTGTGGTTCAATGTATAGTAGTAATGTAGCTGTCCTCTGGCTGTGGTTCAATGTACAGTAGTAATGTTGCCATCCTCTGGCTGTGGTTCAATGTATAGTAGTAATGTTGCCATCCTCTGGCTGTGGTTCAATGTATAGTAGTAATGTTGCCATCCTCTGGCTGTGGTTCAATGTATAGTAGTAATGTAGCCGTCCTCTGGCTGTGGTTCAATGTATAGTAGTAATGTTGCCATCCTCTGGCTGTGGTTCAATGTACAGTAGTAATGTTGCCATCCTCTGGCTGTGGTTCAATGTACAGTAGTAATGTTGCCATCCTCTGGCTGTGGTTCAATGTACAGTAGTAATGTAGCCGTCCTCTAGCTGTGGTTCAATGTATAGTAGTAATGTTGCCATCCTCTGGCTGTGGTTCAATGTACAGTAGTAATGTTGCCATCCTCTGGCTGTGGTTCAATGTACAGTAGTAATGTTGCCATCCTCTGGCTGTGGTTCAATGTACAGTAGTAATGTTGCCATCCTCTGGCTGTGGTTCAATGTATAGTAGTAATGTTGCCATCCTCTGGCTGTGGTTCAATGTACAGTAGTAATGTTGCCATCCTCTGGCTGTGGTTCAATGTATAGTAGTAATGTTGCCATCCTCTGGCTGTGGTTCAATGTACAGTAGTAATGTTGCCATCCTCTGGCTGTGGTTCAATGTACAGTAGTAATGTTGCCATCCTCTGGCTGTGGTTCAATGTATAGTAGTAATGTTGCCATCCTCTGGCTGTGGTTCAATGTACAGTAGTAATGTTGCCATCCTCTGGCTGTGGTTCAATGTATAGTAGTAATGTTGCCATCCTCTGGCTGTGGTTCAATGTACAGTAGTAATGTAGCTGTCCTCTGGCTGTGGTTCAATGTATAGTAGTAATGTTGCCATCCTCTGGCTGTGGTTCAATGTACAGTAGTAATGTTGCCATCCTCTGGCTGTGGTTCAATATATAGTATTAATG
Source organism: Oncorhynchus keta (assembly GCF_023373465.1). Classification (NCBI taxonomy): domain Eukaryota; kingdom Metazoa; phylum Chordata; class Actinopteri; order Salmoniformes; family Salmonidae; genus Oncorhynchus; species Oncorhynchus keta. Next base: position 4,954,542 of record NC_068426.1, read on the forward strand.
TTGCCATCCTCTGGCTGTGGTTCAATGTATAGTAGTAATGTTGCCATCCTCTGGCTGTGGTTCAATGTATAGTAGTAATGTAGCCGTCCTCTGGCTGTGGTTCAATGTACAGTAGTAATGTTGCCATCCTCTGGCTGTGGTTCAATGTATAGTAGTAATGTTGCCGTCCTCTGGCTGTGGTTCAATGTATAGTAGTAATGTTGCCATCCTCTGGCTGTGGTTCAATGTATAGTAGTAATGTTGCCATCCTCTGGCTGTGGTTCAATGTACAGTAGTAATGTTGCCATCCTCTGGCTGTGGTTCAATGTACAGTAGTAATGTTGCCATCCTCTGGCTGTGGTTCAATGTACAGTAGTAATGTTGCCATCCTCTGGCTGTGGTTCAATGTACAGTAGTAATGTTGCCATCCTCTGGCTGTGGTTCAATGTATAGTAGTAATGTTGCCATCCTCTGGCTGTGGTTCAATGTATAGTAGTAATGTAGCCGTCCTCTAGCTGTGGTTCAATGTACAGTAGTAATGTTGCCATCCTCTGGCTGTGGTTCAATGTATAGTAGTAATGTTGCCATCCTCTAGCTGTGGTTCAATGTACAGTAGTAATGTAGCTGTCCTCTGGCTGTGGTTCAATGTATAGTAGTAATGTAGCCGTCCTCTAGCTGTGGTTCAATGTACAGTAGTAATGTTGCCATCCTCTGGCTGTGGTTCAATGTATAGTAGTAATGTTGCCATCCTCTGGCTGTGGTTCAATGTATAGTAGTAATGTAGCTGTCCTCTGACTATGGTTCAATGTACAGTAGTAATGTTGCCATCCTCTGGCTGTGGTTCAATGTACAGTAGTAATGTTGCCATCCTCTGGCTGTGGTTCAATGTATAGTAGTAATGTTGCTGTCCTCTGACTGTGGTTCAATGTACAGTAGTAATGTTGCCATCCTCTGGCTGTGGTTCAATGTATAGTAGTAATGTAGCCGTCCTCTGGCTGTGGTTCAATGTACAGTAGTAATGTTGCCATCCTCTGGCTGTGGTTCAATGTATAGTAGTAATGTAGCTGTCCTCTAGCTGTGGTTCAATGTACAGTAGTAATGTTGCCATCCTCTGGCTGTGGTTCAATGTATAGTAGTAATGTTGCTGTCCTCTGACTATGGTTCAATGTACAGTAGTAATGTTGCCATCCTCTGGCTGTGGTTCAATGTATAGTAGTAATGTTGCCATCCTCTGACTGTGGTTCAATGTACAGTAGTAATGTTGCCATCCTCTGGCTGTGGTTCAATGTACAGTAGTAATGTTGCCATCCTCTGGCTGTGGTTCAATGTACAGTAGTAATGTAGCTGTCCTCTAGCTGTGGTTCAATGTATAGTAGTAATGTTGCCATCCTCTGGCTGTGGTTCAATGTACAGTAGTAATGTTGCCATCCTCTGGCTGTGGTTCAATGTACAGTAGTAATGTTGCCATCCTCTGGCTGTGGTTCAATGTACAGTAGTAATGTTGCCATCCTCTGGCTGTGGTTCAATGTATAGTAGTAATGTTGCCATCCTCTGGCTGTGGTTCAATGTACAGTAGTAATGTTGCCATCCTCTGGCTGTGGTTCAATGTATAGTAGTAATGTTGCCATCCTCTGGCTGTGGTTCAATGTACAGTAGTAATGTTGCCATCCTCTGGCTGTGGTTCAATGTACAGTAGTAATGTTGCCATCCTCTGGCTGTGGTTCAATGTATAGTAGTAATGTTGCCATCCTCTGGCTGTGGTTCAATGTACAGTAGTAATGTTGCCATCCTCTGGCTGTGGTTCAATGTACAGTAGTAATGTTGCCATCCTCTGGCTGTGGTTCAATGTACAGTAGTAATGTTGCCATACTCTGGCTGTGGTTCAATGTATAGTAGTAATGTTGCCATCCTCTGGCTGTGGTTCAATGTACAGTAGTAATGTTGCCATCCTCTGGCTGTGGTTCAATGTATAGTAGTAATGTTGCCATCCTCTGGCTGTGGTTCAATGTATAGTAGTAATGTTGCCATCCTCTGGCTGTGGTTCAATGTATAGTAGTAATGTAGCCGTCCTCTGGCTGTGGTTCAATGTACAGTAGTAATGTTGCCATCCTCTGGCTGTGGTTCAATGTATAGTAGTAATGTAGCCATCCTCTGGCTGTGGTTCAATGTATAGTAGTAATGTTGCCATCCTCTGGCTGTGGTTCAATGTATAGTAGTAATGTTGCCATCCTCTGGCTGTGGTTCAATGTACAGTAGTAATGTTGCCATACTCTGGCTGTGGTTCAATGTATAGTAGTAATGTTGCCATCCTCTGGCTGTGGTTCAATGTACAGTAGTAATGTAGCTGTCCTCTGGCTGTGGTTCAATGTATAGTAGTAATGTAGCCGTCCTCTAGCTGTGGTTCAATGTATAGTAGTAATGTAGCCGTCCTCTGGCTGTGGTTCAATGTATAGTAGTAATGTTGCCATCCTCTGGCTGTGGTTCAATGTATAGTAGTAATGTTGCCATCCTCTGGCTGTGGTTCAATGTACAGTAGTAATGTTGCCATCCTCTGGCTGTGGTTCAATGTATAGTAGTAATGTTGCCATCCTCTGGCTGTGGTTCAATGTACAGTAGTAATGTTGCCATCCTCTGGCTGTGGTTCAATGTATAGTAGTAATGTTGCCATCCTCTGGCTGTGGTTCAATGTATAGTAGTAATGTAGCTGTCCTCTGACTATGGTTCAATGTACAGTAGTAATGTTGCCATCCTCTGGCTGTGGTTCAATGTATAGTAGTAATGTAGCTGTCCTCTGGCTGTGGTTCAATGTACAGTAGTAATGTTGCCATCCTCTGGCTGTGGTTCAATGTATAGTAGTAATGTAGCCGTCCTCTGGCTGTGGTTCAATGTACAGTAGTAATGTTGCCATCCTCTGGCTGTGGTTCAATGTACAGTAGTAATGTTGCCATCCTCTGGCTGTGGTTCAATGTATAGTAGTAATGTTGCCATCCTCTGGCTGTGGTTCAATGTATAGTAGTAATGTAGCTGTCCTCTAGCTGTGGTTCAATGTATAGTAGTAATGTAGCTGTCCTCTAGCTGTGGTTCAATGTATAGTAGTAATGTAGCTGTCCTCTGGCTGTGGTTCAATGTATAGTAGTAATGTAGCCGTCCTCTAGCTGTGGTTCAATGTATAGTAGTAATGTAGCCGTCCTCTAGCTGTGGTTCAATGTATAGTAGTAATGTAGCTGTCCTCTAGCTGTGGTTCAATGTATAGTAGTAATGTAGCTGTCCTCTAGCTGTGGTTCAATGTATAGTAGTAATGTAGCTGTCCTCTAGCTGTGGTTCAATGTATAGTAGTAATGTAGCTGTCCTCTAGCTGTGGTTCAATGTATAGTAGTAATGTAGCTGTCCTCTAGCTGTGGTTCAATGTATAGTAGTAATGTAGCTGTCCTCTAGCTGTGGTTCAATGTACAGTAGTAATGTAGCTGTCCTCTAGCTGTGGTTCAATGTATAGTAGTAATGTAGCTGTCCTCTAGCTGTGGTTCAATGTATAGTAGTAATGTAGCTGTCCTCTAGCTGTGGTTCAATGTATAGTAGTAATGTAGCTGTCCTCTAGCTGTGGTTCAATGTGTATTAGTAATGTAGCTGTCCTCTAGCTGTGGTTCAATGTATAGTAGTAATGTAGCTGTCCTCTAGCTGTGGTTCAATGTATAGTAGTAATGTAGCTGTCCTCTAGCTGTGGTTCAATGTATAGTAGTAATGTAAGCTGTGGTTCAATGTACAGTAGTAATGTTGTCCTCTAGCTGTGGTTCAATGTACAGTAGTAATGTAGCTGTCCTCTAGCTGTGGTTCAATGTATAGTAGTAATGTAGCTGTCCTCTAGCTGTGGTTCAATGTGTATTAGTAATGTAGCTGTCCTCTAGCTGTGGTTCAATGTGTATTAGTAATGTAGCTGTCCTCTAGCTGTGGTTCAATGTGTATTAGTAATGTAGCAGGACTTTCATTCCATAGCAGTTCAACATAAAACAGTCGCTTTTCTTTCCCTCAGGCTTTACCAGTGAAAGCATTGCAGCTCGAACTATTAGAACCACAATTTCTGAACTAATATTTACACCAAATGTTTTAGGGTCTATACACAGATCCGCTAAATAGCTCCACATCCATACTGTAGAATAAAGGTATTTTTATCCTGCACTACACAATAAGCAAGAAAAAAAAGTTAGCTTCATTACTTCAGCTTCATCATTTGACAAATATCTTCAACCTCTAATGTTAATATCTTGCTATGCAGAAATCGATCCACCATTTCCTGGTGGTAAAAGTTTGTGAAATGTTCAGTTTACTTGACAAAATAAGACTGTATAGTGTAGAGAATTATTTTACCTTCAAAACCGCTTGGAAATATATTTTACCGAAATAAAAACATTGTATTTTCAGCTGTTTGGAGCTAGTGTACAAAACCAAAAGTAAAAGATGCAAAAACTAAACTTCAGAATGGGAAGCATAGAAATAGTGCACATAGAACAGATCTACCAATTCTTAGACTTGCTTTCCCTACTCCCTTTCTGACTCTGTATTAGTGTGCCTCTCACCCAAGCCAGGTCACACCAGATCAACTTCAACATTTGACATTTGTTCAGGTCCCCAAGACATTCAGAGACTCTGGGGTGTTGTGGATGGTGATAGAGGAGGCCTTAAACCTCAAGGGCTCCAAGTGTCGCATATTCAATCCCAGTGCTAGCACTCATTTAAAACCAGTCTGAATTAATGTCTAAACTTAACCCTTTTCTTAAAACCTGTTTGGGATAGGCGTGCCGCTAGCGGGACACCTCAAAAACATCTGATGAAATGGCAGAGCGCCAAATTCAAATTAAATTACTTTAAATATAACATTTTCATGAAATCACAAGTGCAATACATCAAAATAAAGCTTAACTTCTTGTTAATCCAGCCGCAATGTCAGATTTCAAAAAGGCTTTACGCCGAAAGCAAACCATGCGATTAACTGAGGACAGCGCCCAGCACACAAATGCATAACAAATCATTTTCAACCAGGGAGTTGCGACACGATAGTCAGAAATAGCGATATAATATATGCCTTACCTTTGAAGATCTTCTTCTGTTGGCACTCCACAAGGTCCCAGTTACATTACAAATGGTCCTTTCGTTCGATAATATCCTTCTTTATATCCATAAAAACTCAGTTTAGCTGGCGCGTTTCAGTCAATAATCGATTCAGTTTCCCTCCATCAAAATGGTTACAAAATGAATCCCAAACGTTACTAATAAACTTTTCCAAACAAGTCTATCAACATTAATAATCAAACCTTAGGTATCCTGATACACAAATAAACGATAAAATTGTAGTATGTTCATTACCGGAGATAAATAAGAAAGGACGCGCTTGGATACACTACAGACAAAATGGGAGCCACCTAGAAAAACTACAAAACTACAATTTCTGGGTAATTTTTCCAAAAAACAGCTTGAAACTCTTTCTAAAGACTGTTGACATCTAGTGGAAGCCCTAGGAACTGCAATTTGGGAGGACTTGGGCTTATAATTATAGTACTAGCCATTGAAAACAGTGGTAAGGTGAAAATAATTCGGGGGGGTTTGTCCTTGGGGTTTCACCTGCCATATCAGTTCTGTTATACTCACAGACATAATTTTAACAGTTTTAGAAACTTTAGAGTGTTTTCTAGGCTTCTCGGCCTGGGTGACGGGCAGTTTACTCTGGGCACGCTTTTTATTCTGACGTGAAAATACTGCCCCCTATCCCAAAGCAGTTTTAACCAGTCTGAATTCCTTGCCTTAACTTAACCCTTTCCTTAACCAGTCTGAATTAAAGCCTAAACTTAACCCTTTCCTTAACCAGTCTGAATTAAAGCCTAACTTAACCCTTTCCTTAACCAGTCTGAATTAAAGCCTAAACTTAACCCTTTCCTTAACCAGTCTGAATTAAAGCCTAAACTTAACCCTTTCCTTAACCAGTCTGAATTAAAGCCTAAACTTAACCCTTTCCTTAACCAGTCTGAATTAAAGACTAATCTTAAACCTCAAGTTGTTTCTGTTTTAACCCAGACCTTTAAGAGCGACTTCCTTTAAAAAACAAATCCCTTTGAAAACGGCTTACGTGGCATAGACAAGAGTATGAAAAATATGTTCTAAATTGACTACAAAGTGTAAATATGATACTTTTGGAGTTTGGAACATCCGTGGGTAAATTAAGCTTGGGTTTAATTTGACGATGTCCATTTGCCCACTAACATGTGGTGAACTGCTGCAGTGATTGCTCTCTATACAACAGCGTAGACAGTGAGACAGACCTGCCCAGCAGCTCTGACAGTTTACATAAGAAATACTGCTCCAAACACCTTAGTTAGATATAAAATTGCGCAACTAAAACATCCTTTGGAGAAAAAAAACGTCAAAATGAATTACAGATTTCTTGAGTTATCTTAGATTTATTCTGGGGAGATTCAGGAAGTTAAATATACTTCCGCGTCTACAGTGGCTCAGGGGGGACAAACATCATTAACCAATCGGACAGGAAACACACCTCCAAAACCGAAATCTCTTTTTTTGTTTTTTTCAAATAAGCAACAGAAAAACACACGTGCGAATCGCCATGTTCAGTCATTCTTTAACCAGATGGAATAAATATACTTAACTGTACAAATGTTAAGTTTATCCCCTGGAAGTGAGACCTTGTTGCTCCCCTATTGTGATCTATTTCTGTTTTCCACAGAACGGATTGGCCTGCAATCAGGAGTTACTGGTGCTCTCACATACAGTTGAAGTCGGAAGTTTACATACACTTAGGTTGGAGTCATTAAAACTCATTTTTCAATCACTCCACATATTTCTTGTTAACAAACTATAGTTTTGGCAAGTCGGTTATTATTATACAGATTATTTCACTTTATGTATCACAATTCCAGTGGGTCAGAAGTTTACATACACGAAGTTGACTGTGCCTTTAAACAGCTTGGAAAATTCCAGAAAATTATGTCATGGCTTTCGTTTCTGATAGGCTAATAGACATCATTTGAGTCAATTGGAGGTGTACCTTTGGGTGTATTTCAAGGCCTACCTTCAAACTCAGTGCCTATTCGTTTGACATCATGGGAAAATCAAAAGAAATCAGCAAGAACTCAGAAAAAAAAATATTGGGAGCAATTTGCAAACGCCTGAAGTTACCACGTTCATCTGTACAAACAATAGTATGCAAGTATAAACACCATGGGACCACGCAGCCGTCATACCGCTCAGGAAGGAGACGCCTTCTGTCTCCTAGAGATGAACGGACTTTGGTGTGAAAAGTGCAAATCAATCCCAGAATAACAGCAATGGACCTTGTGAAGATGCTGGAGGAAAGAGGTACAAAAGCATTCCAAAGTTGTGGCAAAATGGCTTAAGGACAACAAAGTCAAGGTATTGAAGTGGCCATCACAAAGCACTGACCTCAATCCTATAGAACATCTGTGGGCAGAACTGAAAAAGCGTGTGCGAGCAAGGAGGCCTACAAACCTGACTCAGATACACCAGCTGTCAGGAGGAATGGGTCAAAATTCACCCAATTTATTGTGGGAAGCTTGTGGAAGGCTACCCGAAACGTTTGACCCAAGTTAAACAATTAAAAGGCGATGCTACCAAATACTAACTGAGTATATGTAAACCTTTGACCCACTGGGAATGTGATTAAATAAATAAAAGCTGAAATATATGATTCTCTCTACTATTATTCTGACATTTCACATTCTTTAAAAAAAGTGGTTTAATCCTATCTGACCTAAAACAGGTGAATTTTTACTAGGATTAAATGTCAGGAACTGTGAAAAACGGAGATTAAATGTACGTGGCTCCGACTTCAACTGTCCTCTCAACATTTTTACGGATTTATCTCTGCTGCTTCCTCCAAGCTTCCTTTCCAATCCGTTTTACTGAGTGCAGACTATACAGTATAAACATTTCTCCCTCTGGTCCTTCTGTTGCAGTAGCCAGATATATACAATCCCTTCAGGGGTGAATAAGAACGTGTTCTTAACTGACTTGCCTAGTTAAATAAAGGTTCAATTAAAAATCAAATTAAAAAAACATTCGGTTGCATGTGAAATGGCTTCCTATCCTCTATATGGGTGATTCGACATTTGAGTATTTTTGTAGACACTCATATCCAGACTCGGCCATTTCATTTAAAGTTGCATGCCTCATGCTCTACCAACTGAGCTATAGTGAACCATCATGTGGGCAGAGGACAGAAAAAGTGTAGAGTATTCAGATGCATACCCAGCAGGTGGGCTCAAACCCTCAAGAAGTCCAAACATTGACCTCTATTTGGCCAAAACATAGACTTCTGAAATGTGCTATACTGTACCCTACTGTACTGTATTCTACTCTACTCTACTGTACTGTACTGTACCCTACTATACTGTACTGTACTGTACCCTACTGTACCCTACTGTACTGTACCCTACTGTACTGTATTCTACTCTACTATACTGTACTGTACTGTACTGTACTGTACTGTACTGTACCGTACCGTACTGTACTGTACTGTACCCTACTGTACTGTATTCTACTCTACTATACTGTACTGTACCCTACTATACTGTACTGTACTGTACTGTACCCTACTGTACCCTACTGTACTGTACCCTACTGTACTGTATTCTACTCTACTATACTGTACTGTACTGTACTGTACTGTACTGTACCGTACTGTACTGTACTGTACCCTACTGTACTGTATTCTACTCTACTATACTGTACTGTACTCTACTATACTGTACTGTACTGTACTGTACTGTACTGTACTGTACTCTACTGTACTGTACTGTACCCTACTTTACCCTACTGTACTGTACTCTACTATACTGTACTGTACTCTGCTCTACTGTACCCTACTGTACCGTACTATACTGTACCCTACTGTCCTGTACTCTACTATACTGTACGATAATGTACTCTGCTGTGCTCTACTCTACTCTACTCGACTCTACTCTACTGTACCCGGCTCTACTGTACCCTACTGTACTGTACCCTACTGTACTGTACTCTACTATACTGTACACTGCTCTACTGTACCCTACTGTACTGTAATGTACTGTACTCTACTCTACCCTACTGTACTCTGCTGTACTCTACTTTACTGTACTATACTGTACCCTGCTCTACTGTACTCTACTGTACTGTACCCTCCTCAACTGTACTGTACTCTACTGTACTGTACACTGCTATACTTTATGGTACTCTACTGTACTGTACTCTACTGTGCTCTACTCTACTCTACTGTACTCTACAATACTGTACTCTACTGTACTGTACTCTACTGTACTGTACCCTGCTCTATAATACTCTACTGTACTCTACAATACTCTACTGTACTGTAACCTGATCTACTGTACTGTACTGTACTGTAATCTACTGTACCCTAATGTACCCTACACTACTCTACAGTACTGTATCCTGCTCTACTGTACTCTACTGTGCTGTATTTTTTTTCACCTTTATTTAACCAGGTAGGCAAGTTGAGAACAAGTTCTCATTTACAATTTGGACCTGGCCAAGGTAAAGCAAAGCAGTTCGACACATACAACAACACAGAGTTACACATGGAGTAAAACAAACATACAGTCAATAATACAGTAGAAAAATAAGTCTATATACAATGTGAGAAAATGAGGTGAGATAAAAAAAAGTCCATGGTGGTGAAGTAAATACAAAATAGAAAGTAAAACACTGGAATGGTAGATTGGCAGTGGAAGAATGTGCAAAGTAGAGATATAAATAATGGGGTGCAAAGGAGTAAAATAAATAAATACAGTAGGGAAAGAGGTAGCTGTTTGGGCTACATTATAAATGGGCTATGTACAGGTGCAGTAATCTGTGAGCTGCTCTGACAGCTGGTGCTTAAGGCTTATTGAAAACACTCTAAAGTTTCCAAAACTGTCAAAATATTGTCTGTGAGTATAACATAATTTATATTGCAGGCAAAGACCTGAGGAAACATCCAACAAGGAAGTGCTGTTCCATTGGATGACAGTAGAAGTTCAAATTGTTTGGGTACAGACCTGGATAGCAGGACAGATCTCTGCAGTAGATTGCAACACCGCCCCCTTTGGCCGTTCTATCTTGTCTGAAAATGTTGTAGTTAGGGATGAACATTTCTGAATTTTTGGTGGTCTTCCTAAGCCAGGATTCAGACACGGCAAGAACATCCAGGTTGGCAGAGTGTGCTAAATCAGTGAATAAAACAAACTTAGGGAGGAGGCTTCTAATTTTAACATGCATGAAACCAAGGCTATTACGGTTACAGAAGTCATCAAAAGAGAGCGCCTGGGGAATAGGAGTGGAGCTAGGCACTGCAGGGCCTGGATTCACCTCTAAATCACCAGAGGAACAGAGGAGGAGTAGGATAAGGGTACGGCTAAAAGCTATGAGAATTGGTCGACTAGGACATCCGGAACAGAGAGTTTTTAAAGGAGGTTTCTGGGGGCAATAAAATAGGATCAAGGTATAATGTACAGACAAAGGTATGGTAGGATGTGAATACAGTGGAGGTAAACCTAGGTATTGAGTGATATTGTCTCTAGAAACTTAATTGAAACCAGGTGATGTCAGCGCATGTGTGGGTGGTGGAACTAATAGGTTGGATAAGGTACAGTGAGCAGGACTAGAGGCTCTACAGTGAAATAAGCCAATAAACACTAACCAGAACAGCAATGGACAAGGCTTATTGACATTAAGGAGAGGCATGCTTAGTCGAGTGATCATAAGGGTCCAGTGAGTAGTGAGGGTTGGTTTGGGTCACGGCGATTTAGACAGCTAGCCGGGCCATCTGTAGCAAGCTAGCATAGGATGGAGGTCTGTTTTTAGCCACCTCGTGCGCTTCCTTCGGTAGATTAGTGGGGTTCTGTGTGGTAGAGGGGACCAATCCAATTGGCAAAATAGATCTAGTTATAGTGACCCAAGAAAAATTGTCCGATAGACCTATTCAGATAGCAGCCGATAAGACAGCTACCGATTAGCGGGCCGCAGATGGGTGTTCAGGTAACGCCGCGACAGAGGGGCCAGTTGGATAACTCCCTCGGGCAGTTAACGTCGGTAGTCCAGTCGTGAAGGCCCGGTGGGGCTCCGCATCGGCAGTAAAATGGGTCCGGATAGGTGATTGTAGCCCAGGAGTGGCTGATGGAACTCTTCAGCTGGCTAGCTCCGGGATAATTGACGTTTGCGCCGGGATAGACGTAAGCCAATAGTCACACGGATAGCAGCTAGCTAGTTGCGAGATGTGGTGTAAATGTCCAGAGCTTGCTGTTGAAATCCGGAGATATGGAGAGAAAAATAGGTCCGGTATGTTCTGGTCTGAGTCGCGTTGTACAAAACTGGCGATAGATTTTCAAGCTAAAGGATAGCTTAGTGACCCCACTTTCCAATTTCAGAATACTATCTTGTCTGTCCTAGATGGATATTTAAGTTCTGGTCAGATAACCAAAAAAGAACATGCTTTTTTGGCTATTCAACACCCTAAAATTGGCACTTTCTATACGTTGCCGAAATTACACAAGAATGTTACACAACCTCCAGGGCGCCCTATTGTAGCGGGCATTGATGCAGTAACGGCCCCTCTATCTTCTTTTGTTGACTTTTTTATTAGACCACTCGCAGAACAGCTCCCCTCCTTTGTAAAGGACACCAGCAGTATGATCTCTATCATTGAATCTCTTGATCCTCTCCCTGAGAATACCTTGTTAGTTACTTTTGATGTTGAGTCATTATACACTAATATTCCACACGAGGGCGGTATTGAAGCTATGGAACATGTTCTTCTGCAACGTGACCCTAATGAACTCCCTTCCAGTGCCTGCATTATAACATTGGCTGAAATAGTACTCACACACAACTACTTCATGTTTCTAAATGATTTCTTTATTCAGACTAAAGGGACTGCTATGGGATCCCCCATGGCTCCTAACTATGCTAATGTGTAATGTGGGTTACATGGAGAAACAGTCTATTTTAAATCCTCTCAAAAATGTTTTCTTGCCTCACATCATTATGTGGAAACGGTATATTGATGATATTTGTGTTCTATGGAGGGGTGATGCAAAACAGCTCCAGGCGTTCCGTGCTTTTCTTAACTCCTGTTCTGAGCATCTGAGACTTACTACGCAATCTGATACCCGTCTAATCAGTTTTCTTGATCTTCTGATCTTGTGTGAAGATAATGTTCTATACACTGATCTTCACAGGAAATCTACTGATCGTAACAGTTTGTTGAGGGCTGATAGTTGTCACCCACTTCCCTTAAAAAATAGTTTGCCCTACAGCCAATTCTGTCGAATCAAAAGACAGTCCGATTTCGACAGAAATATGGCTGAGACGCAAAGAAAGTTCAAGGAGAGGGGCTACAAGAATGATCAGATTAATATTGCCATTGATAAAATTCAAAACAAAATGAGACATGACCTTTTTCAAGGTCAGTCTTGCAAAAAGACGAATTCTTGCGTTTTAACTACCCGCTATTCAAAGTGCTCTGAACAAATTAAGGGAATTGTTCACAAACATTGGCACATCCTAAAATACGATGATAGTCTCGGTAATGTGTTTTCGGACCGTCCCTTGGTCTATTCTCGCGGGGCAGAAATCTCAGAGACCAATTGGTAAACTCTGATTTACCACCCCAAGATATTCCTGAACAACGTCTATTTGCGCCCCTACTGGATGGAAATTACAAATGTAATGGCTGTGCTCAATGCAATGGCACTTATAAATGTAGATTCTTCAAACACCCACAAACAGGGAAATCGATCCCAATAAAAGGTGTTATTACGTGATCCACTAAGGCAGTTATTTATCTTATAACTTGTCCTTGTGGTAAAAATTATGTAGGTAAAACAAAGCGCAAATTAAAAGTACGTATCTCAGAGCATCGTAGCACCATTAGGTGTAAAAACTTTACTTATCCAGTTGCAGCACACTTCTTGGAGGCAGGCCACTCGATTTCGTCTCTGCGTTATATTGGCATCGAACATGTCACCCTCCCTAGGAGAGGGGGTGACCTTGATAATTTATTGTTAAAACGAGAGGCTGCCTGGATCTTTAATTTAAAGACCCTTGCACCCTTCGGTCTCAACGTAGACTTTGATCTGAAGCCATTCTTGTGAATTTTGTGACTTTGCCATTGTAATTGTGTGTAAACTTGTATAGTCAAATTAATCTATGATCGTATGCTATCCATTTGTTTGTATGCTGTTCTTTGTATGACATTTTAATATTTGATTATTAACCAATGATATTAGGCCACTCCTGGCCATGATTACAGACACCTGTGTCTTTTGACACTATATAAACGAGTCATCCCGTAGTGTTAGTGATTATACCCTGATGAAGACAGCTTGGCTGTCGAAACGTTGGTAATTACATTTTTGCATCTGAGCTCCAAGAGTGTGCGGCTCTCTTTTATTTTCAAAGGATAGCTGATGACCACAAACCGTGGTTAGCTGAAAACTAACGTTAGCCAGTAAACTGGTTAGCTTCTGGCTAGCTTCTGGCTAGCTTCTGGCTAGCTTCTGGTTTAGCTTCTGGTTAGCTTCTGGTCAGCTTCTGGTCAGCTTCTGGTCAGCTTCTGGTTAGCTTCTGGCTAGCTTCTATTGTGGATTTCAGATTTGAGGTAAATAATACTTTTTTTTTTAAATTGGTGAGCCGGGTTGCAGGAGAGTGTTTTGAAGTTGAGTTTTTGGAAAAGAAAATATATAAAAGATATGCGAAGAAAAGTGTAAATATATATATATATATATATATATATATATACGGGACACGACAAGACGAGGAAAAAGTACGTCTGACTGCTATGCCATCTTGGGATATTACCCGGCTCTACTGTACTCTACTGTACTCTACTGTGCTTTACTGTGCTCTACTGTACTCTACTGTACTATACTGTACTATACTGTGCTCTACTGTAACCTAATGTACCCTGTTCTACTGTACCCGGCTCTACTGTACTCTACTGTACTATACTGTACTCTACCCTGCTCAACTGTAATCTACTGTACTCTAGTGTACTGTAACCTACTCCACTGTACTCTACTCTACTGTACTCTACTCTACTGTACTCTACTGTACTCCCTACTCTACTGTACTCTACTGTAACCTACTGTACTCTACTGTACTCTACTGTACCCTACTCTACTGTACTCTACTGTACTGTACTCTACTGTACTCTACTGTACTATATGGTGCTCTACTGTACCCTACTGTAACCTAATGTACCCTACTGTACCCTACTCTACTGTACTCTACTGTACTATATGGTGCTCTACTGTACCCTACTGTACTCTACTGTACCCTACTCTACAATACTCTACTGTACTCTACTCTGCAATACTGTACCCTACTGTACCCTGCTCTACTGTACTCTACTGTACTGTACTGTACACTACTCTATTGTACCATACCGTACTGTACTATACTATACTCTACCCTACTGTACTGTACTATACTGTACTCTACAGTACTGTACCCTGCTCTACTGTACTCTACTGTACCCTACAGTACTCTACTGTACTGTACTGTACAGTACTCTACTGTACCATACCGTACTGTACTATACTGTACTCTACCCTACTGTACCCTGCTCTACTGTACTCTACAGTACTGTACCCTGCTCTACTGTACTCTACTGTACCATACCGTACTGTACTATACTGTACTCTACCCTACTGTACCCTGCTCTACTGTACCCTACTGTACTCTACAGTACTGTACCCTACTCTACTGTACTCTACTGTACTCTACTGTACCCTATTGTACTCTACTGTACCCTATTGTACTCCACTGTACTCTATTGTACCCTACTGCCTATAATTGGACTAGATTCTTATATGTTCTCCCTGGAACGTGTCAGTAATACATCTGGCAGCAAATACACTGAGAAGATTCATAGAAGAGGGGAGGAAGACAGGAGGAGGATAGGAGGAGGAGAGAAGGAGGACAGGAGGAGGATAGGAGGAGAAGAGGAGGAGGAGAGAAGGAGGACAGGAGGAGGATAGGAGGAGAAGAGGAGGAGGAGAGGAGGAGGACAGGAGGAGGATAGGAGGAGAAGAGGAGGAGGAGAGGAGGAGGACAGGAGGAGGATAGGAGGAGAAGAGGAGGAGGAGAGAAGGAGGACAGGAGGAGGATAGGAGGAGAAGAGGAGGAGGAGAGGAGGAGGACAGGAGGATAGGAGGAGAGGACAGGAGGAGGATAGGAGGAGGAGATAAGGAGGACAGGAGGAGGATAGGAGGAGAAGAGGAGGAGGAGAGAAGGAGGACAGGAGGAGGATAGGAGGAGAAGAGGAGGAGGAGAGAAGGAGGACGGGAGGAGGATAGGAGGAGAAGAGGAGGAGGAGAGAAGGAGGACAGGAGGAGGATAGGAGGAGAGAAGGACAGGAGGAGGATAGGAGGAGAAGAGGAGGAGGAGAGAAGGAGGACAGGAGGAGAGGATAGGAGGAGTGGAGGAGGAGGAGAGAAGGAGGACAGGAGGAGGATAGGAGGAGAAGAGGAGGAGGAGAGAAGGAGGACAGGAGGAGAGGATAGGAGGAGAAGAGGAGGAGGAGAGAAGGAGGACAGGAGGAGGATAGGAGGAGAAGAGGAGGAGGAGAGAAGGAGGACAGGAGGAGGATAGGAGGAGAAGAGGAGGAGGAGAGAAGGAGGACAGGAGGAGAGGATGGGAGGAGAAGAAGAGGAGGAGGAGAGAAGGAGGACAGGAGGAGAGGATGAGGATGAAAGGAAGAAAAATTAGGACAGGAGGAGGAGAGGTAGGAGGAGAAAGAATTAGCTTTGAATCTATTTAGTTATTAAGTGGAGATCTCTAAACAATCATTCTCTTGGTAGCACTTTGTATTCTGTTGACAAAAATCTATGTGAAACCTACAAGCATTTGTTTTGTAGAGGTTACATTTCATTTTCAGAACATACTCTTTTCTTATAATAGTCATAGATGACTCGTCTAACTCATATATTTAGTCTCAAATATGTCATACCGAAACGTGTTTTACTATTCTGAGATACAATACTCTGTACTCTTATGAATTTTTCACATTGTGAATACGGTGTAGACTTACCATGGCCTGACGTTTTTGATAGCCGTGTAATTCAGTCTCGGACAAGTGGAGAATTCTCTGTCACAAAGAGACAAGGAAGCCCAGCTGGCGTAGCTAGCCTGTAGATTAAAGTAGAGGACGCTAAAAAATGTTTTCAGCGCTGCAGGAGCTGTGTTTATTTTGCTTTATTCCGGAACAATGTGGACGCCCAGACTTTCAATGTAGCAACTGTTTGCTTGCAGAGGACAACAGAGGCGAATTGGCTACTCTTTGCAAACAAGTAGCAAACTTACACAAGCTACTGGGAAATTCACGCACGCCTACTTTTTCTTTCTCCTCCGCCCCAGTAGCCGGAAGCCACTGGCCTGCTGGAAGTTTTACTGCCGTGTCGGCTCTCCACAGCTGAATGGCCAGTACTTGATCCTGCCAACCATCCATGGAGATACAGTATGTCACTTGCCATGGAAGACGAAAACAGCAAACTCTGGCAATAGGGGCCTCCTTGGCGAAGGTAAGCCTGGATCGGACACAGACTAACCACCTTGGATCCAGAGGTTCCGGCGCCTTCTTCCCTGGGGGCATCCGATAAGAGATCTCCTACCTTGGGTTCAGATCCAGGGAGTTCCCCCTCATCGGACAGTGGGTTCAGATCCAGGGAGTTCCCCCCTCATCGGACAGTGGGTTCAGATCCAGGGAGTTCCCCCCTCATCAGACAGTGGGTTCAGATCCAGGGAGTTCCCCCCTCATCGGACAGTGGGTTCAGATCCAGCGAGTTCCCCCCTCATCGGACAGTGGGTTCAGATCCAGGGAGTTCCCCCCTCATCAGACAGTGGGTTCAGATCCAGGGAGTTCCCCCATCATCGGACAGTGAGGCTGTCTAAGACTCCAGCCCATTCATCATCCACGATGGATACTACAGCTGGCTCGGGTCCATCGGGCCCTACAGCCCTTCGGTCCTTGAAGAGTTTGTGAAACCACTTGAAACTAAAGAATGGCCGTACCTCCTCAGCCATTGCACTAGCTATCGTCATCTGCAGCTCTATGGTAAGAAACATCTCAATTCCCGGGGGAAAAAACCCTATGCTATCTTAGAGCACGAGTACGAGACATTACAAGGCAGCTGCCGACCGTTCTACGACACTGTCATAGTCCATGTGGGATCGAACAACATTAGGAGGGCTAGCTCAGAACCGATGAAAATTGATTTCAAAGGAGTAATTATTTCAGGCACGGTACCATCGTTGGGCCGCGGCTGAGAGAGATTCATCAGGCTACTGGCATTATACACCTGGCTAAAATATGAATGTAGCTCTGTTGGAAAAACTTTTATCGATAACTTTGACACCTTCAGGAAGCAGAAGATACTCTACAGGAATGACTTTAAATCCTCTTGGCTCATGGACTTCATGCATTTCAAGGCTTAATTTAGACAATGACTTATCAATGACCCAAGCCCAGCTCAGATAATCCTTACCATTGTGTCGCTGAGATGTTGTCATGCCCGCAGCACAATGTAAGTAACCTAATGTATGACCCTCTAACTCCCCCGAATGCCTCTGTTGATCCTGCAGTTATTGTATACAATAACTATGAAACTTACTTTGATAATACATTTCATGACCCAGTGGTAGGAATACATAGTTATAACACCTAAAGAAAAGACAGAAATGCCAATGGGGGGAGGTGTTGCGGTCTATATTCAGAACCACATTCCTGTAAAGCTTAGAATGGATCTCATGTTAAATACTGTTTGAAGTAATATGGCTACAGGTTCATCTGCCTCACCTAAAGCCCATTCTGGTGGGAAGCTGCTGTAGACCTCCAAGTGCTAACAGTCAGTAACTGGATAATATGTGTGAAATGCTTGATAATGTATATGATATCAACAGAGAGGTATATTTTCTGTTTGACCTTAAGAATATTGACTGGCTTTCATCAAGCTACCTAATCAAGAAAAAGATTCAAACTGTAACTAGTGCCTGCAACCTGTTTCAGCGTATCAGTCAACCTACCAGGGTAGTAGCCTACCAGTAGATCTAGTAGTTCAAACAGCACAGGAATTAAATAATCAAACTGCATTGTGAACATTTTACTAATGCTGCAGAAATGTGCTTTAAAGCAGTATCCAGATCCATAGGATGTAGTGATCACAATATGGTAGCCATATCTAGGAAAACCACAGGATGTAGTGATCACAATATAGTAGCCATATCTAGGAAAACCACAGGATGTAGTGATCACAATATAGTAGCCATATCTAGGAAAACCAAAGGATGTAGTGATCACAATATAGTAGCCATATCTAGGAAAACCACAGGATGTAGTGATCACAATATAGTAGCCATATCTAGGAAAACCACAGGATCATGACAATATGTTTTAGGAAAACCACAGGATGAGTGATCACAATATGTAGCCATATCTAAAAACCAAAGGATGTAGTGATCACAATATAGTAGCCATATCTAGGAAAACCACAGGAAGTAGTGATCACAATATAGTAGCCATATCTAGGAAAACCACAGGATGTAGTGATCACAATATAGTAGCCATATCTAGGAAAACCAAAGGATGTAGTGATCACAATATAGTAGCCATATCTAGGAAAACCACAGGAAGTAGTGATCACAATATAGTAGCCATATCTAGGAAAACCACAGTTCCAAAGGCTGGGCCTAATAGAGTGAATAGGAGGTCATACAATATGTTTTGTAGTGATTACTATGATGTAAAAAATATTTGCTGGTCTGTGGTGTGTAATGAGGAGCAACCAGATGCTGCTGGTCTGTGGTGTGTAATGAGGAGCAACCAGACGCTGCTGGTCTGTGGTGTGTAATGAGGAGCAACCAGACGCTGCTGGTCTGTGGTGTGTAATGAGAAGCAACCAGACGCTGCTGGTCTGTGGTGTGTAATGAGAAGCAACCAGACGCTGCTGGTCTGTGGTGTGTAATGAGGAGCAACCAGACGCTGCTGGTCTGTGGTGTGTAATGAGGAGCAACCAGACGCTGCTGGTCTGTGCTGTGTAATGAGGAGCAACCAGACGCTGCTGGTCTGTGGTGTGTAATGAGGAGCAACCAGACACTGCTGGTCTGTGGTGTGTAATGAGGAGCAACCAGACGCCGTTCTTGATACATTATTTAAATGTTTAATTCCAGTTACTAATAACAACGCACCCATTAAGAAAATGATTGTAAAAACGATTAAATCCCCGTGGATTGATGAGGAATTTAAATGGTTGAGATGGATGAGGCAAAAGAGATGTAAAAGAAAAGCCTGGCTGTACAACCGAATGGCAAACGTACTGCAAATTGAGAAATCATGTGACTAAACTGAATGAAAAGAAGAAGAAACTACACTATGAAACAAAGATAAATGATATAAATAATGATAGTGAAAAGCTTTGGAGCACCTTACATTACATTTAGGGGAACAAAAAGGCAAACTCAGCTCCATCATTCATTAAATCAGATGGCTCACAAACTACCCTCCATTCATTAAATCAGATGGCTCACAAACTACCCTCCATTCATTAAATCAGATGGCTCACAAACTACCCTCCATTCATTAAATCAGATGGCTCACAAAATACCCTCCATCATTTATTAAATCAGATGGCTCACAAACTACCCTCCATCATTCATTAAATCAGATGGCTCACAAACTACCCTCCATTCATTAAATCAGATGGCTCACAAACTACCCTCCATTCATTAAATCAGATGGCTCACAAACTACCCTCCATTCATTAAATCAGATGGCTCACAAACTACCCTCCATTCATTAAATCAGATGGCTCACAAACTACCCTCCATTCATTAAATCAGATGGCTCACAAACTACCCTCCATTCATTAAATCAGATGGCTCACAAACTACCCTCCATTCATTAAATCAGATGGCTCACAAACTACCCTCCATTCATTAAATCAGATGGCTCACAAACTACCCTCCATTCATTAAATCAGATGGCTCACAAAATACCCTCCATCATTCATTAAATCAGATGGCTCACAAAATACCCTCCATCATTCATTGGATCAGATGGCTAACAAACTACCCTCCATTCATTAAATCAGATGGCTCACAAACTACCCTCCATTCATTAAATCAGATGGCTCACAAACTACCCTCCATCATTCATTAAATCAGATGGCTCACAAACTACCCTCCATCATTCATTAAATCAGATGGCTCACAAACTACCCTCCATCATTCATTAAATCAGATGGCTCACAAACTACCCTCCACCATTCATTAAATCAGATGGCTCACAAACTACCCTCCATTCATTAAATCAGATGGCTCACAAACTACCCTCCATTCATTAAATCAGATGGCTCACAAAATACCCTCCATTCATTAAATCAGATGGCTCACAAACTACCCTCCATTCATTAAATCAGATGGCTCACAAACTACCCTCCATTCATTAAATCAGATGGCTCACAAACTACCCTCCATTCATTAAATCAGATGGCTCACAAACTACCCTCCATTCATTAAATCAGATGGCTCACAAAATACCCTCCTTCATTCATTGAATCAGATGGCTCACAAACTACCCTCCATTCATTAAATCAGATGGCTCACAAACTACCCTCCATTCATTAAATCAGATGGCTCACAAACTACCCTTCATTAAATCAGATGGCTCACAAACTACCCTCCATTCATTAAATCAGATGGCTCACAAACTACCCTCCATTCATTAAATCAGATGGCTCACAAACTACCCTCCATTCATTAAATCAGATGGCTCACAAACTACCCTCCATTCATTAAATCAGATGGCTCACAAACTACCCTCCATTCATTAAATCAGATGGCTCACAAACTACCCTCCATTCATTAAATCAGATGGCTCACAAACTACCCTCCATTCATTAAATCAGATGGCTCACAAACTACCCTCCATTCATTAAATCAGATGGCTCACAAACTACCCTCCATTCATTCATTAAATCAGATGGCTCACAAAATACCCTCCATCATTCATTAAATCAGATGGCTCACAAACTACCCTCCATTCATTAAATCAGATGGCTCACAAACTACCCTCCACCATTCATTAAATCAGATGGCTCACAAAATACCCTCCATCATTCATTAAATCAGATGGCTCACAAACTACCTCCATTCATTAAATCAGATGGCTCACAAACTACCCTCCATTCATTAAATCAGATGGCTCACAAACTACCCTCCACCATTCATTAAATCAGATGGCTCACAAACTACCCTCCATCATTCATTAAATCAGATGGCTCACAAACTACCCTCCATTCATTAAATCAGATGGCTCACAAACTACCCTCCATTCATTAAATCAGATGGCTCACAAAATACCCTCCATCATTCATTAAATCAGATGGCTCACAAAATACCCTCCATCATTCATTGGATCAGATGGCTCACAAACTACCCTCCATCATTCATTAAATCAGATGGCTCACAAACTACCCTCCATTCATTAAATCAGATGGCTCACAAACTACCCTCCATCATTCATTAAATCAGATGGCTCACAAACTACCCTCCATTCATTAAATCAGATGGCTCACAAACTACCCTCCATTCATTAAATCAGATGGCTCACAAACTACCCTCCATTCATTAAATCAGATGGCTCACAAACTACCCTCCATCATTCATTAAAT
This sequence comes from Oncorhynchus keta, assembly GCF_023373465.1. Lineage (NCBI taxonomy): Eukaryota > Metazoa > Chordata > Actinopteri > Salmoniformes > Salmonidae > Oncorhynchus > Oncorhynchus keta. Next base: position 4,976,243 of record NC_068426.1, read on the forward strand.
CAGATGGCTCACAAACTACCCTCCATCATTCATTAAATCAGATGGCTAACAAACTACCCTCCATCATTCATTGAATCAGATGATTCACAAACTACCCTCCATAATTCATTAAATCAGATGGCTCACAAACTACCCTCCATTCATTAAATCAGATGGCTCACAAACTACCCTCCATTCATTAAATCAGATGGCTCACAAACTACCCTCCATTCATTAAATCAGATGGCTCACAAACTACCCTCCATTCATTAAATCAGATGGCTCACAAACTACCCTCCATTCATTCATTAAATCAGATGGCTCATACCCTCCATCATTCATTAAATCAGATGGCTCACAAACTACCCTCCATCATTCATTAAATCAGATGGCTCACAAACTACCCTCCATCATTCATTAAATCAGATGGCTCACAAACTACCCTCCATCATTCATTAAATCAGATGGCTCACAAACTACCCTCCATCATTCATTGGATCAGATGGCTCACAAACTACCCTCCATCATTCATTGAATCAGATGGCTCACAAACTACCCTCCATCATTCATTAAATCAGATGGCTCACAAACTACCCTCCATTCATGAAATCAGATGGCTCACAAACTACCCTCCATCATTCATTGGATCAGATGGCTCACAAACTACCCTCCATCATTCATTAATCAGATGGCTCACAAACTACCCTCCATCATTCATTGAATCAGATGGCTCACAAACTACCCTCCATCATTCATTAAATCAGATGGCTCACAAACTACCCTCCATTCATTAAATCAGATGGCTCACAAACTACCCTCCACCATTCATTAAATCAGATGGCTCACAAACTACCCTCCATCATTCATTAAATCAGATGGCTCACAAACTACCCTCCATTCATTAAATCAGATGGCTCACAAACTACCCTCCATTCATTAAATCAGATGGCTCACAAACTACCCTCCATTCATTAAATCAGATGGCTCACAAACTACCCTCCATCATTCATTAAATCAGATGGCTCACAAACTACCCTCCATCATTCATTGAATCAGATGGCTCACAAACTACCCTCCATCATTCATTAAATCAGATGGCTCACAAACTACCCTCCATTCATTAAATCAGATGGCTCACAAACTACCCTCCATCATTCATTGAATCAGATGGCTCACAAACTACCCTCCATTCATTAAATCAGATGGCTCACAAACTACCCTCCATTCATTAAATCAGATGGCTCACAAACTACCCTCCATTCATTAAATCAGATGGCTCACAAACTACCCTCCATCATTCATTAAATCAGATGGCTCACAAACTACCCTCCATTCATTAAATCAGATGGCTCACAAACTACCCTCCATCATTCATTGAATCAGATGGCTCACAAACTACCCTCCATCATTCATTGAATCAGATGATTCACAAACTACCCTCCATAATTCATTAAATCAGATGGCTCACAAACTACCCTCCATCATTCATTAAATCAGATGGCTCACAAACTACCCTCCATCATTCATTAAATCAGATGGCTCACAAACTACCCTCCATCATTCATTAAATCAGATGGCTCACAAACTACCCTCCATCATTCATTAAATCAGATGGCTCACAAACTACCCTCCACCATTCATTAAATCAGATGGCTCACAAACTACCCTCCATCATTCATTAAATCAGATGGCTCACAAACTACCCTCCATCATTTATTAAATCAGATGATTCACAAACTACCCTCCATTCATTAAATCAGATGGCTCACAAACTACCCTCCATCATTCATTAAATCAGATGGCTCACAAACTACCCTCCATCATTCATTGAATCAGATGGCTCATTCATCATAAAACCCACTGATAAAACCAACTACTTTAATGTTTTTAATTCAAATTTAGGTATGCCTTGCCAGCAACAAACTGATGTTGGAGATGCCTTATGGTATAGAAATGAACATTACATTATCTAACAACCGCTCTGGTGGGCATTCCTGCAGTCAGCATGCCAATTGCACGATCCCTCAACTTGAGACATCTGTGGCATTGTGTTGTGTGACAAAACTGCACATTTTACAGTGGCTTTTTATTGTCCCCAGCACAAGGTGAACCTATGTAATGATGATGCTGTTTAATCAGCTTGATATGCCACACCTGTCAGGTGGATGGATTATCTAAGCAAAGGGAGAAATGCTCACTAAAAGGGATGCAAACACAGGCAGGTAACCTAGTGGTTAGAGTGTAGAGGCGGCAGGTAACCTTGTGGTTATAGAGTGTTGGACTAGTAATCAAAAGGTTGCAAGATCAAATCCCAGAGCTGACATGGTCAAAATCTGTTGTTCTACCCCTGAACAAGGCAGTTAACCTGCTGTTCCTAGGCTGCCATTGGAAATAAGAATTTGTTAATAACTGACTTGCCTGATAAAATTACCCTACATCCTTCACCCAGCCTTATGCTAACACCTAATAAATTATATAGACCATTATCCATCCTTCACCCAGCCTTATGCTAACACCTCATACATTATATAGAACATTATCCATCCTTCACCCAGCCTTATGCTAACACCTAATACATTATATAGAACATTATCCATCCTTCACCTAGCCTTATGCTAACACCTAATACATTATATAGAACATTATCCATCCTTCACCCAGCCTTATGCTAACACCTAATAAATTATATAGAACATTATCCATCCTTCACCCAGCCTTATGCTAACACCTCATAAATTATATAGACCATTATCCATCCTTCATCCAGCCTTATGCTAACACCTAATACATTATATAGAACATTATCCATCCTTCACCCAGCCTTATGCTAACACCTAATACATTATATAGACCATTATCCATCCTACATCCTCCACCTAGCCTTAAGCTAACCTCTAATAAATTATATAGACCATTATCCATCCTACATCCTTCACCTAGCCTTAAGCTAATACCTAATAAATTATATAGACCAGTATCCATCCATCCTCCACCTAGCCTTAAGCTAACCCCTAATAAATGATATAGACCATTATCCATCCTACATCCTCCACCTAGCCTTAAGCTAACACCTAATAAATTATATAGACCATTATCCATCCTACATCCTCCACCTAGCCTTAAGCTAACCCATAATAAATTATGTAGACCATTATCCATCCTACATCCTCCACCTAGCCTTAAGGTATCACCTAATAAATTGTATAGACCATTATCCATCCTACATCCTCCACCTAGCCTTAAGCTAACCCATAATAAATGATATAGACCATTATCCATCCTACATCCTCCACCTAGCCTTAAGCTAACCTCTAATAAATTATATAGACCATTATCCATCCTACATCCTTCACCTAGCCTTAAGCTAATACCTAATAAATTATATAGACCATTATCCATCCTACATCCTCCACCTAGCCTTAAGGTATCACCTAATAAATTGTATAGACCATTATCCATCCTACATCCTCCACCTAGCCTTAAGCTAACCCATAATAAATTATATAGAACATTATCCATCCTACATCCTCCACCTAGCCTTAACTCGAATAAATTATATAGACCATTATCCCTCCTACATCCTCCACCTAGCCTTAAGCTAATACCTAATAAATTATATAGACCATTATCCATCCTACATCCTCCCCCTAGCCTTAAGCTAACCCCTAATAAATGCTATAGAACATTATCCATCCTTCACCCAGCCTTATGCTAACACCTAATAAATTATATAGAACATTATCCATCCTTCACCCAGCCTTATGCTAACACCTCATACATTATATAGAACATTATCCATCCTTCACCCAGCCTTATGCTAACACCTAAAACATTATATAGAACATTATCCATCCTTCACCCAGCCTTATGCTAACACCTAATACATTATATAGAACATTATCCATCCTACATCCTCCACCTAGCCTTAAGCTAACACCTAATAAATTATATAGACCATTATCCATCCTACATCCTCCACCTAGCCTTAAGCTAACCTCTAATAAATTATATAGACCATTATCCATCCTACATCCTTCACCTAGCCTTAAGCTAATACCTAATAAATTATATAGACCATTATCCATCCTACATCCTCCACCTAGCCTTAAGCTAACCCCTAATAAATGACATAGACCATTATCCATCCTACATCCTCCACCTAGCCTTAAGCTAACACCTAATAAATTATATAGACCATTATCCATCCTACATCCTCCACCTAGCCTTAAGCTAACCCATAATAAATTATGTAGACCATTATCCATCCTACATCCTCCACCTAGCCTTAAGGTATCACCTAATAAATTGTATAGACCATTATCCATCCTACATCCTCCACCTAGCCTTAAGCTAACCCATAATAAATGATATAGACCATTATCCATCCTACATCCTCCACCTAGCCTTAAGCTAACCTCTAATAAATTATATAGACCATTATCCATCCTACATCCTTCACCTAGCCTTAAGCTAATACCTAATAAATTATATAGACCATTATCCATCCTACATCCTCCACCTAGCCTTAAGGTATCACCTAATAAATTGTATAGACCATTATCCATCCTACATCCTCCACCTAGCCTTAAGCTAACCCATAATAAATTATATAGAACATTATCCATCCTACATCCTCCACCTAGCCTTAACTCGAATAAATTATATAGACCATTATCCCTCCTACATCCTCCACCTAGCCTTAAGCTAATACCTAATAAATTATATAGACCATTATCCATCCTACATCCTCCCCCTAGCCTTAAGCTAACCCCTAATAAATGCTATAGACCATTATCCATCCTACATCCTCCACCTAGCCTTAAGCTAACCCCTAATAAATGCTATACACCATTATCCATCCTACATCCTCCACCTAGCCTTAAGCTAACCCCGAATAAATTATATAGACCATTATCCATCCTACATCCTCCCCCTAGCCTTCTGCTATAGAATATTATCCCTCCTACATCCAGCCTTCTGCTATAGAACATTATCCACCCTCCATCCAGCCTTCTGCTATAGAATATTATCCATCCTCCATCCAGCCTTCTGCTATAGAACATTATCCATCCTCCATCCAGCCTTCTGCTATAGAACATTATCCCTCCTACATCCTCCCCCTAGCCTTATGCTATAGAACATTATCCATCCTCCGCCTAGCCTTCTGCTATAGAACATTATCCATCCTCCATCCAGCCTTCTGCTATAGAACATTATCCATCCTCCATCCAGCCTTCTGCTATAGAACATTATCCACCCTCCATCCAGCCTTCTGCTATAGAACATTATCCATCCTCCATCCAGCCTTCTGCTATAGAACATTATCCATCCTCCGCCTAACCTTCTGCTATAGAACATTATCCACCCTCCATCCAGCCTTCTGCTATAGAACATTATCCACCCTCCATCCAGCCTTCTGCTATAGAACATTATCCATCCTCCATCCAGCCTTCTGCTATAGAACATTATCCACCCTCCATCCAGCCTTCTGCTATAGAACATTATCCATCCTCTGCCTAGCCTTCTGCTATAGAACATTATCCACCCTCCATCCAGCCTTCTGCTATAGAACATTATCCACCCTCCGCCTAGCCTTCTGCTATAGAACATTATCCATCGTCCATCCAGCCTTCTGCTATAGAACATTATCCACCCTCCATCCAGCCTTCTGCTATAGAACATTATCCATCTTCCGCCTAGCCTTCTGCTATAGAACATTATCCATCCTCCATCCAGCCTTCTGCTATAGAACATTATCCATCCTCCATCCAGCCTTCTGCTATAGAACATTATCCATCCTCCATCCAGCCTTCTGCTATAGAACATTATCCACCCTCCATCTAGCCTTCTGCTATAGAACATTATCCACCCTCCATCCAGCCTTCTGCTATAGAACATTATCCACCCTCCATCCAGCCTTCTGCTATAGAACATTATCCATCCTCCATCCAGCCTTCTGCTATAGAACATTATCCACCCTCCATCTAGCCTTCTGCTATAGAACATTATCCATCCTCCATCCAGCCTTCTGCTATAGAACATTATCCATCCTCCATCCAGCCTTCTGCTATAGAACATTATCCACCCTCCGCCTAGCCTTCTGCTATAGAACATTATCCACCCTCCATCCAGCCTTCTGCTATAGAACATTATCCACCCTCCATCCAGCCTTCTGCTATAGAACATTATCCACCCTCCATCCAGCCTTCTGCTATAGAACATTATCCACCCTCCATCTAGCCTTCTGCTATAGAACATTATCCATCCTCCATCCAGCCTTCTGCTATAGAACATTATCCATCCTCCGCCTAGCCTTCTGCTATAGAACATTATCCACCCTCCGCCTAGCCTTCTGCTATAGAACATTATCCACCCTCCATCCAGCCTTCTGCTATAGAACATTATCCATCCTCCGCCTAGCCTTCTGCTATAGAACATTATCCACCCTCCATCCAGCCTTCTGCTATAGAACATTATCCATCCTCCGCCTAGCCTTCTGCTATAGAACATTATCCACCCTCCATCCAGCCTTCTGCTATAGAACATTATCCACCCTCCATCCAGCCTTCTGCTATAGAACATTATCCCTCCTACATCCTCCCCCTAGCCTTCTGCTATAGAACATTATCCACCCTCCGCCTAGCCTTCTGCTATAGAACATTATCCACCCTCCATCCAGCCTTCTGCTATAGAACATTATCCATCCTCCGCCTAGCCTTCTGCTATAGAACATTATCCATCCTCCGCCTAGCCTTCTGCTATAGAACATTATCCACCCTCCGCCTAGCCTTCTGCTATAGAACATTATCCACCCTCCATCCAGCCTTCTGCTATAGAACATTATCCACCCTCCATCCAGCCTTCTGCTATAGAACATTATCCATCCTCCATCCAGCCTTCTGCTATAGAATATTATCCACCCTCCATCCAGCCTTCTGCTATAGAACATTATCCATCCTCCGCCTAGCCTTCTGCTATAGAACATTATCCATCCTCCGCCTAGCCTTCTGCTATAGAACATTATCCACCCTCCATCCAGCCTCATTAAGTAGCCTTGCACAAGCCAGAACAGCTCACAGGGCAGGAGCCCATCTCTTGTTTCTGTAGCGTGAGGCAGTTTGATGTACAAGTACAACCCCCGTGGACAGGACACCTCACCCCCTGATCTAGCTACTTAATGCTGAGTGCCAAACAGAGACACATCAGGTCCCACTTTCACCGTCTTTGGTGTGACTCAGCCAAGGATGGAAGTCCAGGGCGAACACTCTAAACACTTTGGATAAAAGCCAACGCTTTTGTGGTGTGTCATGTGGAGCAACCAGACACTTTTATCCAAAGCTATTTTACAGTTGTGCGTGCTTCGAGTGATGTATTGTTGTCTATACATGCTTGCCCTTTGTGCTGTTGTCTGTGCCCAATAATGTTTTCACCATGTTTCGTGATGCTACCATGTCGTGTTGCTGCCATGCTGTGTTTTCATGTGTTGCTGCCATGCTGTGTTGTCATGTGTTGCTGCCATGCTGTGTTGTCATGTGTTGCTGCCATGCTGTGTTGTCATGTGCTGCTGCCATGCTGTGTTGTCATGTGCTGCTGCCATGCTGTGTTGTCATGTGCTGCTGCCATGCTGTGTTGTCATGTGCTGCTGCCATGCTGTGTTGTCATGTGCTGCTGCCATGCTGTGTTGTCATGTGTTGCTGCCATGCTGTGTTGTCATGTGCTGCTGCCATGCTGTGTTGTCATGTGTTGCTGCCATGCTGTGTTGTCATGTGCTGCTGCCATGCTGTGTTGTCATGTGTTGCTGCCATGCTGTGTTGTCATGTGCTGCTGCCATGCTGTGTTGTCATGTGCTGCTGCCATGCTGTGTTGTCATGTGTTGCTGCCATGCTGTGTTGTCATGTGTTGCTGCCATGCTGTGTTGTCATGTGCTGCTGCCATGCTGTGTTGTCATGTGCTGCTGCCATGCTGTGTTGTCATGTGCTGCTGCCATGCTGTGTTGTCATGTGCTGCTGCCATGCTGTGTTGTCATGTGTTGCTGCCATGCTGTGTTGTCATGTGTTGCTGCCATGCTATGTTGTTGTCTTAGGTCTCTCGTCATGTAGTGTTGTGTTGTCTCTCTTGTCGTGATGTGTGTTTTGTCCTATATTTCTATTTTATTTGTATTCCCAGCCCCCGTCCCCACAGGAGACCTTTTGTCTTGTGGTACACTGTCATTGTAAGTAAGAAATTTGTCATTAACTGACTTCCTCAGTTACAAAAAAAAAATGTATTAAATGAAAAATGTAAAAAATAATATATTTTTAAAGAGGTGCAACTTCTGTATAGTCAACAGAAAAGATGCTGGGCAGAATACGTCTTCTCCTTTGAAGCTCTTCTGCTTATGGTGTGATGATGAATGGCCTCAGGGAGTATGGTTAGAAGCATGGCCTCAGGGAGTATGGTTAGAAGCATGGCCTCAGGGAGTATGGTTAGAAGCATGGCCTCAGGGAGTATGGTTAGAAGCATGGCCTCAGGGAGTATGGTTAGAAGCATGGCCTCAGGGCAGAGAGAGAGTGATAATGAAGAAGTCATACAGGTGTCTATACCTGGTAATGATGAAGCTCAAATCAAAATCGAAATCAAATCAAATCAAATTTTATTTGTCACATACACATGGTTGCAGATGTTAATGCGAGTGTAGCGAAATGCTTGTGCTTCTAGTTCCGACAATGCAGTGATAACCAACAAGTAATCTAACAAACAATTCCAAAACTACTGTCTTATACACAGTGTAAGAGGATAAAGAATATGTACATAAGGATATATGAATGAGTGATGGTACAGAGCAGCATACAGTAGATGGTATCGAGTACAGTATATACATATGAGATGAGTATGTAGACAAAGTAAACAAAGTGGCATAGTTAAAGTGGCTAGTGATACATGTATTACATAAGGATGCAGTCGATGATGTAGAGTACAGTATATACGTATGCATATGAGATTCATAATGTAGGGTAAGTAACATTATATAAGGTAACATTGTTTAATGTGGCTAGTGATATATTTACATCATTTCCCATCAATCCCATTATTAAAGTGGCTGGAGTTGGGTCAGTGTCAATGACAGTGTGTTGGCAGCAGCCACTCAATGTTAGTGGTGGCTGTTTAACAGTCTGATGGCCTTGAGATAGAAGCTGTTTTTCAGTCTCTCGGTCCCAGCTTTGATGCACCTGTACTGACCTCGCCTTCTGGATGATAGCAGGGTGAACAGGCAGTGGTTCGGGTGGTTGATGTCCTTGATGATCTTTATGGCCTTCCTGTAACATCGGGTGGTGTAGGTGTCCTGGAGGGCAGGTAGTTTGCCCCCGGTGATGCGTTGTGCAGACCTCACTACCCTCTGGAGAGCCTTACGGTTGAGGGCGGAGCAGTTGCCGTACCAGGCGGTGATACAGCCCGCCAGGATGCTCTCGATTGTGCATCTGTAGAAGTTTGTGAGTGCTTTTGGTGACAAGCCGAATTTCTTCAGCCTCCTGAGGTTGAAGAGGCGCTGCTGCGCCTTCTTCACGACGCTGTCAGTGTGAGTGGACCAATTCAGTTTGTCTGTGATGTGTATGCCGAGGAACTTAAAACTTGCTACCCTCTCCACTACTGTTCCATCGATGTGGATAGGGGGTGTTCCCTCTGCTGTTTCCTGAAGTCCACAATCATCTCCTTAGTTTTGTTGACGTTGAGTGTGAGGTTATTTTCCTGACACCACACTCCGAGGGCCCTCACCTCCTCCCTGTAGGCCGTCTCGTCGTTGTTGGTAATCAAGCCTACCACTGTTGTGTCGTCCGCAAACTTGATGATTGAGTTGGAGGCGTGCGTGGCCACGCAGTCGTGGGTGAACAGGGAGTACAGGAGAGGGATCAGAACGCACCCTTGTGGGGCCCCCGTGTTGAGGATCAGCAGGGAGGAGATGTTGTTGCCTACCCTCACCATCTGGGGGCGGCCCGTCAGGAAGTCCAGTACCCAGTTGCACAGGGCGGGGTCGAGACCCCGGGTCTCGAGCTTGATGACGAGCTTGGAGGGTACTATGGTGTTGAATGCCGAGCTGTAGTCGATGAACAGCATTCTCACATAGGTATTCCTCTTGTCCAGGTGGGTTAGGGCAGTGTGCAGTGTGGTTGAGATTGCATCGTCTGTGGACCTATTTGGGCGGTAAGCAAATTGGAGTGGGTCTAGGGTGTCAGGTAGGGTGGAGGTGATATGGTCCTTGACTAGTCTCTCAAAGCACTTCATGATGACGGAAGTGAGTGCTACGGGGCGGTAGTTGTTTAGCTCAGTTACCTTAGCTTTCTTGGGAACAGGAACGATGGTGGCCCTCTTGAAGCATGTGGGAACAGCAGACTAGTATAGGGATTGATTGAATATGTCCGTAAACACACCGGCCAGCTGGTCTGCGCATGCTCTGAGGGCGCGGCTGGGGATGCCGTCTGGGCCTGCAGCCTTGCGAGGGTTAACACGTTTAAATGTCTTACTCACCACGGCTGCAGTGAAGGAGAGACCGCATGTTTTCGTTGCAGGCCGTGTCAGTGGCACTGTATTGTCCTCAAAGCGGGCAAAAAAGTTATTTAGTCTGCCTGGGAGCAAGACATCCTGGTCCGTGACTGGGCTGGGTTTCTTCTTGTAGTCCGTGATTGACTGTAGACCCTGCCACATGCCTCTTGTGTCTGAGCCATTGAATTGAGATTCCACTTTGTCTCTGTACTGACGCTTAGCTTGTTTAATGGCCTTGCGGAGGGAATAGCTGCATTGTTTATATTCGGACATGTTACCAGACACCTTGCCCTGATTAAAAGCAGTGGTTCGCGCTTTCAGTTTCACGCGAATGCTGCCATTAATCCACGGTTTCTGGTTAGGGAATGTTTTTATCGTTGCTATGGGAACGACATCTTCGACGCACGTTCTAATGAACTCGCACACCGAATCAGCGTATTCGTCAATATTTTTATCTGACGCAATACGAAACATGTCCCAGTCCACGTGATGGAAGCAGTCTTGGAGTGTGGAGTCAGCTTGTTCGGACCAGCGTTGGACAGACCTCAGCGTGGGAGCCTCTTGTTTTAGCTTCTGCCTGTAGGCAGGGATCAGCAAAATGGAGTCGTGGTCAGCTTTTCCGAAAGGGGGGCGGGGCAGGGCCTTATATGCGTCGCGGAAGTTAGAGTAACAGTTTTTCCACCCCTGGTTGCGCAATCGATATGCTGATAAAATTTAGGGAGTCTTGTTTTCAGATTAGCTTTGTTAAAATCCCCAGCTACAATGAATGCAGCCTCCGGATAAATGGTTTCCAGTTTGCAAAGAGTTAAATAAAGTTTGTTCAGAGCCATCGATGTGTCTGCTTGGGGGGGGGGATATATACGGCTGTGATTATAATCGAAGAGAATTCTCTTGGAAGATAATGCGGTCTACATTTGATTGTGAGGAATTCTAAATCAGGTGAACAGAAGGATTTGAGTTCCTGTATGTTTCCTTCATCACACCATGTCTCGTTAGTCATGAGGCATACGCCCCCGCCACTCTTCTTACCAGAAAGATGTTTGTTTCTGTCGGCGCGATGCGTGGAGAAACCCGTTGGCTGCACCGCATCGGATAGCGTCTTCCCAGTAAGCCATGTTTCCGTGAAGCAGAGAACGTTGCAGTCTCTGATGTCCCTCTGGAATGCCACCCTTGCTCGGATTTCGTCAACCTTGTTGTCAAGAGACTGGACATTGGCAAGAAGAATGCTGGGGAGTGGTGCGCGATGTGCCCTTTTTCGGAGTCTGACCAGAATACCGCCTCGTTTCCCTCTTTTTCGGAGTCGTTTTCTTGGGTCGCTGCATGCGATCCATTCCGTTGTCCTGTTTGTAAGACAGAACACAGGATCCGTGTCGCGGAAAACATATTCTTGGTCGTACTGATGGTGAGTTGACGCTGATCTTATATTCAGTAGTTCTTCTCGACTGTATGTAATGAAACCTAAGATGACCTGGGGTACTAATGCGAATGGAGGCGGCCATCTCTGTCGGCGCCGGAAGTACATTTTGCACAGGTGTCTGTACAGGTGTCTATACCTGGTAATGATGCCTGCTCACTACAGGCTGTACAAACGCACACACACAACACGCCCCCTCCATGCACCCCCATGTGACATCCTGGATGATTTTAACCCACTTACCACTAACCACTAGTAGCACTAGTCATTTGTTACGTTCATTTCTAAATATTATTATTTATTTAATGTGATTTAATGTTTAATTTACAGGTAAAAGAACAACAACATTTCCCTAAATTTAAAGGTCAACACACACATGATAACATACACACTATACACACACATGATAACATACACACTATACACACACATGATAACATACACACTATACACACACATAATAACATACACACTATACACATACGTACACATATATTTTAACACACACATGATAACATGCAGATATGTGGTAGTATGTGTAGGCACAGACACATGTATACACACACATAGAGGGGGCACACACTCAGTGTGTTGTGAAATTTGTTGTGAATGTTTTGTAATGTTTTTAAAATGGTTTAACTGGCTTAATTTTTCCAGACCCCAGGAAGAGTAGCTGCTGCCTTGGCAGGAACTAATGGGGATCCATATAAACCCCAGGAAGAGTAGCTGCTGCCTTGGCAGGAACTAATGGGGATCCATATAAACCCCAGGAAGAGTAGCTGCTGCCTTTGCAGGAACTAATGGGGATCCATAATAAACCCCAGGAAGAGTAGCTGCTGCCTTGGCAGGAACTAATGAGGATCCATAATAAACCCCAGGAAGAGTAGCTGCTGCCTTGGCAGGAACTAATGAGGATCCATAATAAACCCCAGGAAGAGTAGCTGCTGCCTTGATCCCTAACAAATACAAATACAAAACTCTAATTTTAACATGGGGAAACTATTCATTTTGTTAACCTCTTGAACCTCTGGGGGCAGTATTTAATTTTTGGATGAAAAACGTTCCCGTTGTAAACAAGATATATTGTCACGAAAAGATGCTCGACTATGCATATAATTGACAGCTTTGGAAAGAAAACACTCTGACGTTTCCAAAACTGCAACGTTATTGTCTGTGAGTGCCACAGAACTAATGCTACAGGCGAAACCAAGATGAAATTTCATACAGGAAGTGAGACAGATTTTTGAGGCGCTGTGTTCCAATGTCTCCTTATATGGCTGTGATTGCGCAAGGAGAGAGCCTACACTTTCTGTTGTTTCCCCAAGGTGTTTGCAGCATTGTGACGTATTTGTAGGCATATCATTGGAAAATTGACCATAAGAGACTACATTTACCAGGTGTCCGCTCGGTGTCCTCCGTCTAAATTATTGCGTAATCTCCAGGTGAGCGCATTTTTCCATTTTGAACAGAGGAGAAACCAAACTGCAACGAGTGATTTATCATCGAATAGATATGTGAAAAACACCTTGAGGTTTGATTCTAAACAACGTTTGCCATGTTTCTGTCGATATTATGGAGTTAATTTGGAAAAAAGTTTGCGTTGTAAATGACTGAATTTTCGTTTTTTTTTGCTATGCTAGCTATCAATACTCTTACACAAATGCTTATGTAGCTATGGTTGAAAAGCATTTTTTGAAAATCTGAGATGACAGTGTTGTTAACAAAAGGCTAAGCTTGTGAGCCAATATATTTATTTCATTTAATTTGCGATTTTCATGAATAGTTAACGTTGCGTTATGGTAATGAGCTTGAGGCTATAATTACGCTCCTGGATACGGGATTGCTCGTCGCAACAGGTTAACCAAATCATTGTGTAAAAGCAAGGGAGCTGTTTCTACTATTTATTGCAATTTTCTGGTGTTTTGTGGTGGAACACTGAGCAGGTGATGTCAACAAGATGTCAACCCTGTTACTGTCAACCCTGTTACTGTCAACCCTGTTGCCCATATATAGACAGGCTACAAAATGTACTGTTACTGTCAACCCTGTTACTGTCAACCCTGTTACTGTCATCCCTGTTACTGTCATCCCTGTTACTGTCATCCCTGTTACTGTCAACCCTGTTACTGTCATCCCTGTTACAGTCATCCCTGTTACTGTCAACCCTGTTACTGTCAACCCTGTTACTGTCAACCCTGTTACTGTCATCCCTGTTACTGTCATCCCTGTTACTGTCAACCCTGTTACTGTCATCCCTGTTACTGTCAACCCTGTTACTGTCAACCCTGTTACTGTCATCCCTGTTACTGTCATCCCTGTTACTGTCATCCCTGTTACTGTCAACCCTGTTACTGTCAACCCTGTTACTGTCATCCCTGTTACTGTCATCCCTGTTACTGTCATCCCTGTTACTGTCAACCCTGTTACTGTCAACCCTGTTACTGTCAACCCTGTTACTGTCATCCCTGTTACTGTCATCCCTGTTACTGTCAACCCTGTTACTGTCAACCCTGTTACTGTCAACCCTGTTACTGTCAACCCTGTTACTGTCAACCCTGTTACTGTCAACCCTGTTACTGTCAACCCTGTTACTGTCAACCCTGTTACTGTCAACCCTGTTACTGTCAACCCTGTTGCCCATATATAGACAGGCTACAAAATGTACTGTTACTGTCAACCCTGTTGCCCATATATAGACAGGCTACAAAATGTACTGTTACTGTCAACCCTGTTACTGTCAACCCTGTTGCCCATATATAGACAGGCTACAAAATGTACTGTTACTGTCAACCCTGTTACTGTCAACCCTGTTACAGTCATCCCTGTTACTGTCAACCCTGTTGCCCATATATAGACAGGCTACAAAATGTACTGTTACTGTCAACCCTGTTACTGTCATCCCTGTTGCCCATATATAGACAGGCTACAAAATGTACTGTTACTGTCAACCCTGTTACTGTCATCCCTGTTACAGTCAACCCTGTTGCCCATATATAGACAGGCTACAAAATGTACTGTTACTGTCAACCCTGTTACTGTCAACCCTGTTACTGTCAACCCTGTTGCCCATATATAGACAGGCTACAAAATGTACTGTTACTGTCAACCCTGTTGCCCATATATAGACAGGCTACAAAATGTACTGTTACTGTCAACCCTGTTACTGTCAACCCTGTTGCCCATATATAGACAGGCTACAAAATGTACTGTTACTGTCAACCCTGTTACTGTCATCCCTGTTGCCCATATATAGACAGGCTACAAAATGTACTGTTACTGTCAACCCTGTTACTGTCATCCCTGTTACAGTCAACCCTGTTGCCCATATATAGACAGGCTACAAAATGTACTGTTACTGTCAACCCTGTTACTGTCATCCCTGTTGCCCATATATAGACAGGCTACAAAATGTACTGTTACTGTCAACCCTGTTACTGTCATCCCTGTTACAGTCAACCCTGTTGCCCATATATAGACAGGCTACAAAATGTACTGTTACTGTCAACCCTGTTACTGTCAACCCTGTTACTGTCAACCCTGTTGCCCATATATAGACAGGCTACAAAATGTACTGTTACTGTCAACCCTGTTGCCCATATATAGACAGGCTACAAAATGTACTGTTACTGTCAACCCTGTTACTGTCAACCCTGTTGCCCATATAGACAGGCTACAAAATGTACTGTTACTGTCAACCCTGTTGCCCATATATAGACAGGCTACAAAATGTACTGTTACTGTCAACCCTGTTGCCCATATATAGACAGGCTACAAAATGTACTGTTACTGTCAACCCTGTTGCCCATATATAGACAGGCTACAAAATGTACTGTTACTGTCAACCCTGTTACTGTCAACCCTGTTGCCCATATATAGACAGGCTACAAAATGTACTGTTACTGTCAACCCTGTTGCCCATATATAGACAGGCTACAAAATGTACTGTTACTGTCAACCCTGTTACTGTCAACCCTGTTGCCCATATATAGACAGGCTACAAAATGTACTGTTACTGTCAACCCTGTTGCCCATATATAGACAGGCTACAAAATGTACTGTTACTGTCAACCCTGTTACTGTCAACCCTGTTACTGTCAACCCTGTTGCCCATATATAGACAGGCTACAAAATGTACTGTTACTGTCAACCCTGTTACTGTCAACCCTGTTACAGTCATCCCTGTTACTGTCAACCCTGTTGCCCATATATAGACAGGCTACAAAATGTACTGTTACTGTCAACCCTGTTGCCCATATATAGACAGGCTACAAAATGTACTGTTACTGTCAACCCTGTTGCCCATATATAGACAGGCTACAAAATGTACTGTTACTGTCAACCCTGTTGCCCATATATAGACAGGCTACAAAATGTACTGTTACTGTCAACCCTGTTGCCCATATATAGACAGGCTACAAAATGTACTGTTACTGTCAACCCTGTTGCCCATATAGACAGGCTACAAAATGTACTGTTACTGTCAACCCTGTTGCCCATATATAGACAGGCTACAAAATGTACTGTTACTGTCAACCCTGTTGCCCATATATAGACAGGCTACAAAATGTACTGTTACTGTCAACCCTGTTGCCCATATATAGACAGGCTACAAAATGTACTGTTACTGTCAACCCTGTTGCCCATATATAGACAGGCTACAAAATGTACTGTTACTGTCAACCCTGTTGCCCATATATAGACAGGCTACAAAATGTACTGTTACTGTCAACCCTGTTACTGTCAACCCTGTTACTGTCAACCCTGTTACTGTCAACCCTGTTACTGTCAACCCTGTTACAGTCATCCCTGTTACTGTCAACCCTGTTACTGTCATCCCTGTTACTGTCAACCCTGTTACTGTCAACCCTGTTACTGTCAACCCTGTTACTGTCATCCCTGTTACTGTCATCCCTGTTACTGTCAACCCTGTTACTGTCAACCCTGTTACTGTCAACCCTGTTACTGTCAACCCTGTTACTGTCATCCCTGTTACAGTCAACCCTGTTACTGTCAACCCTGTTACTGTCAACCCTGTTACTGTCAACCCTGTTACTGTCAACCCTGTTACAGTCATCCCTGTTACTGTCAACCCTGTTACTGTCATCCCTGTTACTGTCAACCCTGTTACTGTCAACCCTGTTACTGTCAACCCTGTTACTGTCAACCCTGTTACTGTCAACCCTGTTACTGTCAACCCTGTTACTGTCAACCCTGTTACAGTCAACCCTGTTACTGTCAACCCTGTTACTGTCATCCCTGTTACGGTCAACCCTGTTACTGTCAACCCTGTTACTGTCAACCCTGTTACAGTCATCCCTGTTACGGTCAACCCTGTTACTGTCAACCCTGTTACTGTCAACCCTGTTACTGTCATCCCTGTTACTGTCAACCCTGTTACTGTCAACCCTGTTACTGTCAACCCTGTTACTGTCATCCCTGTTACGGTCAACCCTGTTACAGTCAACCCTGTTACTGTCATCCCTGTTACGGTCATCCCTTTAACGGTCAACCCTGTTACAGTCATCCCTGTTACTGTCATCCCTGTTACTGTCAACCCTGTTACTCATCCCTTTAACGTCAACCCTGTTACTGTCATCCCTGTTACAGTCATCCCTTTAATGGTCAACCTGTTACTGGTCATCCCTGGTTACAGGCATCCCTCTCAGTGGTCAACCCTGTTACTGTCATCCCTGTTACAGTCATCCCTTCAATGGTCAACCCTGTCATCCCTTTAATGGTCAACCCTGTTACTGTCAACCCTGTTACTGTCAACCCTACAAAAACTCTGGTCATCCCTGTTATCATCCCTTTAGGATGTTACTCCATCCCTGTTACAGTCATCCCTGGTCAACCCTGTCACATCCCTTTAATGGTGGGGCCCTGTTACAACCCTGTTACTGAACCCTGAGGATGAACCCTGTTACTGTACCCTGTACAGTCATCCCTGTTACTGTCAGGAAGAGGAACCCTGTTACTGTCAACCCTGAGGAACCCTGACTGTAACCCTGTTAAAGACAGGGGAATAAACCCTGAGGACTGAACCCTGACGGTCATCCCTGTTATTGTCAACCCTGACAGTCATCCCTGGAATAAAGTCAGGAGGAAGAGGACTGAAGTTATTGTCAACCCTGTTAAACCCTGACAGAGTGGTCTAATAATAGGGTCACATAGGGTGGGGCACAAGTGAAGAGGATGAAGAGTACTGGTAAAGACAGGAGGAAGAGTACTGGTAAAGACAGGAGGAAGAGGATGAAGAGTACTGGTAAAGACAGGAGGAAGAGGAGGAAGAGTACTGGTAAAGACAGGGGGAATAAAGAGGAGGAAGAGGAGGAAGAGTACTGGTAAAGACAGGAGGAAGAGGATGAAGAGTACTGGTAAAGACAGAGGGAATAAAGAGGAGGAAGAGGAGGAAGAGTACTGGTAAAGACAGGAGGAAGAGGAGGAAGAGTACTGGTAAAGACAGGAGGAAGAGGAGGAAGAGTACTGGTAAAGACAGGAGGAAGAGGAGGAAGAGTACTGGTAAAGACAGGAGGAAGAGGAGGAAGAGGAGGAAGAGTACTGGTAAAGACAGGAGGAAGAGGAGGAAGAGTACTGGTAAAGACAGGAGGAAGAGGAGGAAGAGTACTGGTAAAGAGAGGAGGAAGAGGAGGAAGAGAGGAAGAGTACTGGTAAAGACAGGAGGAAGAGGAGGAAGAGTACTGGTAAAGAGTGGAGGAAGGGTACTGGTAAAGACAGGAGGAAGAGGAGGAAGAGTAAAATTACAGAATACAAAGGGAAGCACAGCCGAGAGCTGCCCAGTGACACGAGCCTACCAGAGCTAAACTACTTCTATGCTCGCTTCGAGGCAAATACCACTGAAACATGCATGAGAGCACCAGCTGTTGAGGGGGAATAAAGAGGAGGAGTACTGGTAAATGGGGAATAAAGAGGAGGAGGATTACTGGTAAAGGGGGAATAAAGAGGAGGAGGAGTACTGATAAAGGGGGAATAAAGAGGAGAAAGAGGAGGAAGAGTACTGGTGAAGACAGAATAAAGAGGAGGAAGAGGAGGAAGAGTACTGGTAAAGGGGGAATAAAGAGGGGGGAGAGGAGGAAGAGTACTGGTAAAGGGGAATAAAGAGGAGGAAGAGGGGAATGGTAAAGGGGAATAAAGGAGAGGAGGAAGAGTACTGGTAAAGGGGGAATAAAGAGGAGAAAGAGGAGGAAGAGTACTGGTAAAGGGGGAATAAAGAGGAGGAAGAGTACTGGTAAAGGGGGAATAAAGAGGAGAAAGAGGAGGAAGAGTACTGGTAAAGGGGGAATAAAGAGGAGGAAGAGTACTGGTAAAGGGGGAATAAAGAGGAGAAAGAGGAGGAAGAGTACTGGTAAAGGGGGAATAAAGAGGAGGAAGAGTACTGGTAAAGGGGAATAAAGAGGAGGAAGAGGAGGAAGAGTACTGGTAAAGGGGGAATAAAGAGGAGGAAGAGTACTGGTAAAGGGGGAATAAAGAGGAGAAAGAGGAGGAAGAGTACTGGTAAAGGGGGAATAAAGAGGAGGAAGAGTACTGGTAAAGGGGGAATAAAGAGGAGGAAGAGTACTGGTAAAGGGGGAATAAAGAGGAGAAAGAGGAGGAAGAGTACTGGTAAAGGGGGAATAAAGAGGAGGAAGAGTACTGGTAAAGGGGGAATAAAGAGGAGGAAGAGTACTGGTAAAGGGGGAATAAAGAGGAGAAAGAGGAGGAAGAGTACTGGTAAAGGGGGAATAAAGAGGAGGAAGAGTACTGGTAAAGGGGAATAAAGAGGAGGAAGAGTACTGGTAAAGGGGGAATAAAGAGGAGGAAGAGTACTGGTAAAGGGGGAATAAAGAGGAGGAAGAGTACTGGTAAATGGGGAATAAAGAGGAGAAAGAGGAGGCAGAGTACTGGTAAAGGGGGAATAAAGAGGAGGAAGAGTTCTGGTAAAGGGGGAATAAAGAAGGAAGAGAGGAGGAAGAGTACTGGTAAAGGGGGAATAAAGAGGAGGAAGAGTACTGGTAAAGGGGGAATAAAGAGGAGGAAGAGTACTGGTAAAGGGGGAATAAAGAGGAGAAAGAGGAGGAAGAGTACTGGTAAAGGGGGAATAAAGAGGAGGAAGAGTACTGGTAAATGGGGAATAAAGAGGAGAAAGAGGAGGAAGAGTACTGGTAAAGGGGGAATAAAGAGGAGGAAGAGTTCTGGTAAAGGGGAATAAAGAGGAGGAAGAGTACTGGTAAGAGGGGGTAAAGAGGAGAAAGAGGAGGAAGAGTACTGGTAAAGGGGAATAAAGAGGAGGAAGAGTACTGGTAAAGGGGAATAAAGAGGAGGAGGAGGAGGTAAAGACAGGAAGAAGAAGAGAAAAAGAGGAGGAGGAGTACTGGTAAAGACAGGAAGAAGAAGAGAAAGAGGAGGCAGAGTACTGGTAAAGGGGGAATAAAGAGGAGGAGGCGGAGGAAGAGTCCTGGTAAAGGGGGAATAAAGAGGAGGAAGAGTACTGGTAAAGGGGGAATAAAGAGGAGGAGGAGGAGGAGGAAGAGTCCTGGTAAAGGGGAATAAAGAGGAGGAAGAGTACTGGTAAAGACAAAGGTATAGGGAGGAAGAGTACTGGTAAAGGGGGAATAAAGAGGAGGAGGAGGAGGCAGAGTCCTGATAAAGGGGGAATAAAGAGGAGGAAGAGTACTGGTAAAGGGGGAATAAAGAGGAGGAGGAGGAGGAGGAAGAGTCCTGGTAAAGGGGGAATAAAGAGGAGGAAGAGTACTGGTAAAGACAGGTATAGAGGAGGAAGAATGTGGAAAAGGTTGAAAGGAAAAGGGTGAATTTGAGCGACATAGAAATTATTTGTGACATGACAGCAGATCTCAGAAATACAATAACATCTTCACCACATGGCCAAAAGTATGTGGACACCCCTTCAAATTAGTGGATTCCTCTATTTCAGCCACACCCGTTGCTGACAGGTGCATAAAATCAAGTACACCGCCAGGCAATCTCCATAGACAAACAATGGCAGTAGAATGTTCCGCACTGAAGAGCTCAGTGACTTTCAATGTGGCACCGTCACAGGGTGTCACCTTTCCAACAAGTCAGTTTGTCAAATTTCTGCCCTGCTAGATCTGCCCCGGTCAACTATAAGTGCTGTTATTGTGAAGTGGAAACATCTCTGGAGTGATGAATCACACTTCAGAATCTGGCAGTCCGACGGACAAATCTGGGTTTGGCGGATGTCAGGAGAACGCTACCTGCCTGAATGCATAGTGACAACTGTGAAGAGGAGGAATATTAGTCTGGGGCTGTTTTTCATGGTTTGGGTTTGGCCCGTTACTTCCAGTGAAGGGAAATCTTATCACTACAGCATACAATGACATTCTAGACGATTCTGTGCTTCCAACTTTGCAACAGTTTGGGGAAGGCCCTTTCCTGTTTCAGCACGGCATTGCCCCCTGACCTCAACCCCATTGAACACCTTTGGGATGAATTGGAACACCGACTGCGAGCCAGGCCTAATCACCCAACATGAGAGTGGACGCTGTTATAGCAGCAATGTTCCAACATCTAGTGGAAAGCCTTCCCAGAAGAGTGGAGGCTGTTATAGCAGCAATGTTCCAACATCTAGTGGAAAGCCTTCCCAGAAGAGTAGAGGCTGTTATAGCAGCAATGTTCCAACATCTAGTGGAAAGCCTTCCCAGAAGAGTGGAGGCTGTTATAGCAGCAATGTTCCAACATCTAGTGGAAAGCCTTCCCAGAAGAGTGGAGGCTGTTATAGCAGCAATGTCCCAACATCTAGTAGAAAGCCTTCCCAGAAGAGTGGAGGCTGTTATAGCAGCAATGTTTATAGCAGCAATGTTCAACATCTAGTGGAAAGCCTTCCCAGAAGAGTAGAGGCTGTTATAGCAGCAATGTTCCAACATCTAGTGGAAAGCCTTCCCAGAAGAGTAGAGGCTGTTATAGCAGCAATGTTCCAACATCTAGTTGAAATCTTCCCAGAAGAGTGGAGGCTGTTATAACAGCAATGTACTGTTCTAGTGGAAAGCCTTCCCAGAAGAGTAGAGGCTGTTATAGCAGCAATGTTCCAACATCTAGTGGAAAGCCTTCCCAGAAGAGTAGAGGCTGTTATAGCAGCAATGTTCCAACATCTAGTGGAAAGCCTTCCCAGAAGAAAGCCTTCCCAGAAGGCTGTTATAGCAGCAATGTTCCAACATCTAATGGAAAGCCTTCCCAGAAGAGTCTGGAGGCTGTTATAATGTTCCAACATCTAATGGAAAGCCTTCCCAGAAGAGTGTGTTATAGCAGCAATGTTCCAACATCTAATGTTCCCAGGAAAGCCTTCCCAGAAGAAGTGGAGGCTGTTGTAGCAGCAATGTTCCAACATCTAGTTGTTATAGCAGCAATGTTCCAACATCTAGTGGAAAGCCTTCCCAGAAGAGTAGAGGCTGTTATAGCAGCAATGTTCCAACATCTAGTTGAAAGCCTTCCCAGAAGAGTAGAGGCTGTTATTTATACAATAAAATAAAATATTTAACCTTTATTTAACTAGGCAAGTCAAATAAGAACAAATTCTTATTTACAATGACAGCCTATCTGTTACAGCAGCAGAAGGGGGGACCAACTCCATGTTAATCCCCATGATTTTGGAATGAGGTGTTCGACGAGCTGGTGTCCACATACTTTTGGTCATGTAGAGTATCTCTGTAGCAGTTTTAGGTTTTTCATTTTGCTATGTTGCCGTGTTGTTGTTTTTGTTGATAATGTTTTAAGGATATTTAAGGTCATGTTCTTAATCTGCACGGTACTCACCAGAGAGATACTTGTCTTCTTCTTCCCTTCTGACGCCCAGGTGGCAACACGCATCTCCACGTGCCTGGCACCACCTCAAGCCTCAACCTCAACAAAACAGAAGCTGCTCTTCCTCCCGGGAAAGGCCTGCCCGCTCCAAGACCTCTGCATCACGGTTGACAACTCCACAGTGTCCCCTTTGCCAGAGTGCAGAGGACATTTGCATGACCCTGGACAACACCCTGTAGTTCTCTGCAAACAGCAAAGCAGTGACTCGCGCCTGCAGGGTCATGCTCTACAATAGTGTTTCTCAAACTGTGGGGGCGAGCTGTGGGGCGAAACCTCCCACTCCTATGGGAGGGCAACGCCCACACAGTCCAGTCAAAACTCCCCACTCCTATGGGAGGGCAACGCCCACACAGCCCAATCAAAACTCCCACTCCTATGGGAGGGCAACGCCCACACAGCCCAATCAAAACTCCCCACTCCTATGGGAGGGCAACGCCCACACAGCCCAGTCAAAACTCCCCACTCCTATGGGAGGGCAACGCCCACACAGCCCAGTCAAAACTCCCCACTGCTATGGGAGGGCAACACCCACACAGCCCAGTCAAAACTCCCCACTCCTATGGGAGGGCAACGCCCACACAGCCCAGTCAAAACTCCCCACTCCTATGGGAGGGCAACGCCCACACAGCCCAGTCAAAACTCCCCACTCCTATGGGAGGGCAACGCCCACACAGCCCAGTCAAAACTCCCCACTCCTATGGGAGGGCAACGCAACAGCCCAGTCAAAACTCCCCACTCCTATGGGAGGGCAACGCCCACACAGCCCAGTCAAAACTCCCCACTCCTATGGGAGGGCAACGCCCACACAGCCCAGTCAAAACTCCCCACTCCTATGGGAGGGCAACGCCCACACAGCCCAGTCAAAACTCCCCACTCCTATGGGAGGGCAACGCCCACACAGCCCAGTCAAAACTCCCCACTCCTATGGGAGGGCAACGCCCACACAGCCCAGTCAAAACTCCCCACTCCTATGGGAGGGCAACGCCCACACAGCCCAATCAAAACTCCCTACTCCTATGGGAGGGCAACCCCACACAGCCCAGTCAAAACTCCCCACTCCTATGGGAGGGCAACGCCCACACAGCCCAGTCAAAACTCCCCACTCCTATGGGAGGGCAACGCCTACACAGCCCAGTCAAAACTCCCCACTCCTATGGGAGGGCAACGCCCACACAGCCCAGTCAAAACTCCCCACTCCTATGGGTGGGCAACGCCAACACAGCCCAGTCAAAACTCCCCACTCCTATGGGAGGGCAACGCCCACACAGCCCAGTCAAAACTCCCCACTCCTATGGGAGGGCAACGCCCACACAGCCCAGTCAAAACTCCCCACTATGGGAGGGCAACTCAAAACTCCCCACTCCTATGGGAGGGCAACACCCACACAGCCCAGTCAAAACTCCCCACTCCTATGGGAGGGCAACGCCCACACAGCCCAGTCAAAACTCCCCACTCCTATGGGAGGGCAACGCCCACACAGCCCAGTCAAAACTCCCCACTCCTATGGGAGGGCAACACCCACACAGCCCAGTCAAAACTCCCCACTGCTATGGGAGGGCAACGCCCACACAGCCCAGTCAAAACTCCCCACTCCTATGGGAGGGCAACGCCCACACAGCCCAGTCAAAACTCCCCACTCCTATGGGAGGGCAAACACAGCCCAGTCAAAACTCCCCACTCCTATGGGAGGGCAACGCCTACACAGCCCAGTCAAAACTCCCCACTCCTATGGGAGGGCAACGCCCACACAGCCCAGTCAAAACTCCCCACTCCTATGGGAGGGCAAGCCCACACAGCCCAGTCAAAACTCCCCACTCCTATGGGAGGGCAAACACAGCCCAGTCAAAACTCCCCACTCCTATGGGAGGGCAACAGCCCAGATCCCCACTCCTATGGGAGGGCAAAGCCCAGTCAAAACTCCCCACACCTATGGGAGGGCAACGCCCAGACAGCCCAGTCAAAACTCCTCTCTGTCCTGGCACCCCAATGGTGGAACAAGCTTCCCCTTAATGTCAGGACAGCTACGATGTTGAGGGGAAATGTTCTTGCTACGATTGGGATATGTTGTGATATGTCTCACCCAGCTATCTTAAAGATAAATGCACAAATGTAAATCGCTCTGGATAAGATAAAATGTAAAAGGTTAAGAGGAGAAAGAGAGAGCGGGGAGAGTGAGAGAGGGGAGAGAGAGAGAGAGAGAGGGGGAGAGTGAGAGAGGGAGACAGAGGAGGGAGGGGAGAGAGAGAGAAAGGGAGGGGAGAGGGGGAGGGAGAGAGGGGAGACAGAGAGAGGGGGAGAGTGGAGAGGGAGAGAGAGAGAGGGGGGGGAGGGGAGAGAGAGAAAGGAGGGAGGGGAGAGAGAGAGAAGAGAGAGAGAGAGAGAGAGAGAGAGAGAGAGAGAGAGAGAGAGAGAGAGAGAGAGGTAGAGAGGGAAAGTGAGAGAGAGAGTTAGAGAGAGACAGAGTGAGGGAGGGAGGGAGGGAGGGAGAGAGAGAGAGAAAGAAGGTTGAGATAAAGACAGAGAGACAGACAGAGGGAGGGAGGGAGGGAGGGAGGGAGGGAGGGAGGGAGGGAGGGAAGGGAGAAGAGATGGATGAGGATAAATATGGAGAGATAACGTGAAAGGGAGAGGGAGGGAGAGGGAAAATGTAGTGACAACGGATTACTGTCATCAGCCAGGGACGTGTGTGTGCGTGTGTGTGTGTGTGTGTGTGTGTGTGTGTGTGTGTGTGTGTGTGTGTGTGTGTGTGTGTGTGTGTGTGTGTGTGTGTGTGTGTGTGTGTGTGTGTGTGTGTGTGTGTGTGTGTGTGTGTGTGTGTGTGTAGCCACTCTTAGGTAAACCAATATGGGCAGGTTAGCTAGCAGAGAGAGGTCAGGGGTTGAGACAACTGAGAGTAACCATAGCAACAACATGTTTATGCATAAGAGTAGTTGTGAAGTACTGCCAGGAACACAGCCAGTAATGAACCTGAGAGAGAGACACACACACACACACACACACACACACACACACACACCCACCCACCCACCCACACACACACACACACACACACACACACACACACACACACACACACACACACACACACACACACACACACACACACACACACACAGAGGTGTGCAGCTACTCTCTGCTGTTAAATAAGTATACATCTAAACTTAAGTAAAGTTTGAATCCTCTAAAAATATATCCTTTCATCCTTTTCTCACTGATCAAACACAAAAAGACATTTCACAGACTCTAAAGATACTCTTCCCAGAGGAGGACCATACCAGACCTGTTCAGATACAACAGACGAGACAGGATCATACCAGACCTGTTAGATACAACAGACGAGACAGGATCATACCAGACCTGTTAGATACAACAGACGAGACAGGATCATACCAGACCTGTTAGATACAACAGACGAGACAGGATCATACCAGACCTGTTAGATACAACAGACGAGACAGGATCATACCAGACCTGTTCAGATACAAGAGACGAGACAGGATCATACCAGACCTGTTAGATACAACAGACGAGACAGGATCATACCAGACCTGTTAGATACAACAGACGAGACAGGATCATACCAGACCTGTTAGATACAACAGACGAGACAGGATCATACCAGACCTGTTCAGATACAAGAGACGAGACAGGATCATACCAGACCTGTTAGATACAACAGACGAGACAGGATCATACCAGACCTGTTAGATACAACAGACGAGACAGGATCATACCAGACCTGTTCAGATACAACAGACGAGACAGGATCATACCAGACCTGTTCAGATACAACAGACGAGACAGGACCATACCAGACCTGTTCAGATACAACAGACGAGACAGGATCATACCAGACCTGTTAGATACAACAGACGAGACAGGATCATACCAGACCTGTTCAGATACAACAGACGAGACAGGACCATACCAGACCTGTTAGATACAACAGACGAGACAGGATCATACCAGACCTGTTAGATACAACAGACGAGACAGGATCATACCAGACCTGTTCAGATACAACAGACGAGACAGGACCATACCAGACCTGTTAGATACAACAGACGAGACAGGATCATACCAGACCTGTTAGATACAACAGACGAGACAGGATCATACCAGACCTGTTAGATACAACAGACGAGACAGGATCATACCAGACCTGTTAGATACAACAGACGAGACAGGATCATACCAGACCTGTTCAGATACAACAGACGAGACAGGATCATACCAGACCTGTTCAGATACAACAGACGAGACAGGACCATACCAGACCTGTTCAGATACAACAGACGAGACAGGATCATACCAGACCTGTTAGATACAACAGACGAGACAGGATCATACCAGACCTGTTCAGATACAACAGACGAGACAGGACCATACCAGACCTGTTAGATACAACAGACGAGACAGGATCATACCAGACCTGTTCAGATACAACAGACGAGACAGGATCATACCAGACCTGTTCAGATACAACAGACGAGACAGGATCATAACAGACCTGTTAGATACAACAGACGAGACAGGATCATACCAGACCTGTTCAGATACAACAGACGAGACAGGATCATATCAGACCTGTTCAGATACAACAGACGAGACAGGACCATACCAGACCTGTTCAGATACAACAGACGAGACAGGACCATAACAGACCTGTTCAGATACAACAGACGAGACAGGATCATACCAGACCTGTTAGATACAACAGACGAGACAGGATCATACCAGACCTGTTCAGATACAACAGACGAGACAGGATCATAACAGACCTGTTCAGATACAACAGACGAGACAGGTATCATACCAGACCTGTTCAGATACAACAGACGAGACAGGATCATACCAGACCTGTTAGATACAACAGACGAGACAGGATCATACCAGACCTGTTAGATACAACAGACGAGACAGGATCATACCAGACCTGTTAGATACAACAGACGAGACAGGATCATACCAGACCTGTTAGATACAACAGACGAGACAGGATCATACCAGACCTGTTAGATACAACAGACGAGACAAGATCATACCAGACCTGTTCAGATACAAGAGACGAGACAGGATCATACCAGACCTGTTAGATACAACAGACGAGACAGGATCATACCAGACCTGTTAGATACAACAGACGAGACAGGATCATACCAGACCTGTTAGATACAACAGACGAGACAGGATCATACCAGACCTGTTCAGATACAAGAGACGAGACAGGATCATACCAGACCTGTTAGATACAACAGACGAGACAGGATCATACCAGACCTGTTAGATACAACAGACGAGACAGGATCATACCAGACCTGTTCAGATACAACAGACGAGACAGGATCATACCAGACCTGTTCAGATACAACAGACGAGACAGGACCATACCAGACCTGTTCAGATACAACAGACGAGACAGGATCATACCAGACCTGTTAGATACAACAGACGAGACAGGATCATACCAGACCTGTTCAGATACAACAGACGAGACAGGACCATACCAGACCTGTTAGATACAACAGACGAGACAGGATCATACCAGACCTGTTAGATACAACAGACGAGACAGGATCATACCAGACCTGTTCAGATACAACAGACGAGACAGGACCATACCAGACCTGTTAGATACAACAGACGAGACAGGATCATACCAGACCTGTTAGATACAACAGACGAGACAGGATCATACCAGACCTGTTAGATACAACAGACGAGACAGGATCATACCAGACCTGTTAGATACAACAGACGAGACAGGATCATACCAGACCTGTTCAGATACAACAGACGAGACAGGATCATACCAGACCTGTTCAGATACAACAGACGAGACAGGACCATACCAGACCTGTTCAGATACAACAGACGAGACAGGATCATACCAGACCTGTTAGATACAACAGACGAGACAGGATCATACCAGACCTGTTCAGATACAACAGACGAGACAGGACCATACCAGACCTGTTAGATACAACAGACGAGACAGGATCATACCAGACCTGTTCAGATACAACAGACGAGACAGGATCATACCAGACCTGTTCAGATACAACAGACGAGACAGGATCATAACAGACCTGTTAGATACAACAGACGAGACAGGATCATACCAGACCTGTTCAGATACAACAGACGAGACAGGATCATATCAGACCTGTTCAGATACAACAGACGAGACAGGACCATACCAGACCTGTTCAGATACAACAGACGAGACAGGACCATAACAGACCTGTTCAGATACAACAGACGAGACAGGATCATACCAGACCTGTTAGATACAACAGACGAGACAGGATCATACCAGACCTGTTCAGATACAACAGACGAGACAGGATCATAACAGACCTGTTCAGATACAACAGACGAGACAGGTATCATACCAGACCTGTTCAGATACAACAGACGAGACAGGATCATACCAGACCTGTTAGATACAACAGACGAGACAGGATCATACCAGACCTGTTAGATACAACAGACGAGACAGGATCATACCAGACCTGTTAGATACAACAGACGAGACAGGATCATACCAGACCTGTTAGATACAACAGACGAGACAGGATCATACCAGACCTGTTAGATACAACAGACGAGACAGGACCATACCAGACCTGTTCAGATACAACAGACGAGACAGGATCATAACAGACCTGTTCAGATACAACAGACGAGACAGGACCATACCAGACCTGTTAAATACAACTAGCTAACCAGGCAGACAGCTAGCTGGCTAACCAAGCAGACAGCTAGCCAGCTAACCAGGCAGACAGCTAGCTGGCTAACCAAGCAGACAGCTAGCCAGCTAACCAAGCAGACAGCTAGCCAGCTAACCAGGCAGACAGCTAGCTGGCTAACCAAGCAGACAGCTAGCCAGCTAACCAGGCAGACAGCTAGCTGGATAACCAGACATACAACTAGCTGACTAAGCAGACAGAGTGCTAGTTGGCTATTCTTTGCTGCAGTTAGGTAGCCTAACTTGCTGATAATGGACAAGTCACAAAGTTTAGGCCTGTTTCTGGTGCATGTCTTCCATGATACTCATTTTCTACAACAAGTTCATCAGGTCATTGTTAAGAAGCACCGTGTGGAAATGGTCCCAACCATCTTTTTGATCTGAATGCCCCGTCTTTAGTTAGCGTCTATAACCGGCTAGTTGTCTGTCTGCTGTTGTATCTGAACCACGTTTAACAGACAAGGAACCAGACTTGGAGACAGAACACAAATCACTATTAGAAATCTGTATTAGATGTTAGATAGTCACAGAGGCATGAAAGTAAAACAGGATTGGCATGAGACAGTGTGTGTGTGTGTGTGTGTGTGTGTGTGTGTGTGTGTGTGTGTGTGTGTGTGTGTGTGTGTGTGTGTGTGTGTGTGTGTGTGTGTGTGTGTGTGGTAACGTAATATAATCCTTTACATGGCGACTCCCGTTACTTCCGAGTGCTCTTTGTACCAAAGCAATGTCACCCTCTCTGTTCAGACACCCTCTAATCAGGGACCCCTACACACACACACACACACACACACACACACACACACACACACACACACACACACACACACACACACACACACACACACACACACACACACACACACACACACACACAGAGAGAAGGGTGGTTGAGTATTAAGATCAAAAGGAGGCTTTTTAAATGGGCATTTGTAAGCTAGCCCTAGATGAAGCAGCTGTATGCCATTTGTATGTAAGGTGGTGGTGGGGTTGCTGGGGGTTTTAATGGGGTAGTGGAGTTGTTTGGGGGTGGCTGGGGGTTGTAATTGGGTAGTGGAGTTGTGTGGGGGTGGCTGGGGGTTTTAATGGGGTAGTGGAAGGGGTAGTGGAGTTGTATGGGGGTGGCTGGGTGTTTTAATGGGGTAGTGGATTTGTTTGGGGGTGGCTGGGGTTTTAATGGGGTAGTGGAGTTGTGTGGGGGTGGCTGGGTCTTTAATGGGATAGTGGAGTTGTGTGGGGGTGGCTGGGTCTTTAATGGGGTAGTGGAGTTGTGTGGGGTGGCTGGGTCTTTAATGGGATAGTGGAGTTGTGTGGGGTGGCTGGGTCTTTAATGGGATAGTGGAGTTGTGTGGGGGTGGCTGGGTCTTTAATGGGGTAGTGGATTTGTTTGGGGGTGGCTGGGGGTTTTAATGGGGTAGTGGAGTTGTGTGGGGGTGGCTGGGGGTTTTAATGGGGTAGTGGAGTTGTGTGGGGGTGGCTGGGGGTTTTAATGGGGTAGTGGAGTTGTGTGGGGGTGGCTGGGGGTTTTAATGGGGTAGTGGAGTTGTGTGGGGGTGGCTGGGGGTTTTAATGGGGTAGTGGAGTTGTGTGGGGGTGGCTGGTGGTTTTAATTGGGTAGTGGAGTTGTGTGGGGGTGGCTGGGGTTTTAATGGGGTAGTGGAGTTGTGTGGGGGTGGCTGGGGGTTTTAATGGGGTAGTGGAAGGGGTAGTGGAGTTGTATGGGGGTGGCTGGGTCTTTAATTGGGTAGTGGATTTGTTTGGGGGTGGCTGGGGGTTTTAATGGGGTAGTGGAGTTGTGTGGGGGTGGCTGGGGTTTTAATGGGGTAGTGGAGTTGTGTGGGGGTGGCTGGGGGTTTTAATGGGGTAGTGGAGTTGTGTGGGGGTGGCTGGGGGTTTTAATGGGGTAGTGGAGTTGTGTGGGGGTGGCTGGGGGTTTTAATGGGGTAGTGGAGTTGTGTGGGGGTGGCTGGGGGTTTTAATGGGGTAGTGGAAGGGGTAGTGGAGTTGTGTGGGGGTGGCTGGGGGTTTAATGGGATAGTGGAAGGGGTATTGGAGTTATTTGGGGGTGACTGGGAGGTTTTAATGGGGTAGTAGATTTGTATGGTGGTGGCTGGGACCTGAGCTGTATTGAGGGTTATATATATGGTTTTGGGTTTTACCCAGCAAACTGGGGACATCCTGAGGGCATTCAGCGACATTCCCATTGGGTCCCTTAAGGGTTATCCCACTGACGTTCAAGGTAACGTCTGGGGGACCTTTGTGTAGTACCCTATAAGTTACCAGGATGTCACTAAGGACCATGTCAGGAGACCTTTTTTAGGACGTTCTCAGGACTTTTTTAGGACATTCTCAGGACTGTTTTAGGACGTTCCCTTAGGACGTCGCATGATGGTCCCAAGAGAACGTTCTCTGGGGTTTGCGGTTTGTCCCGGGGTCATCCTCGAAGACGTTTTTAGAATGTTCTTGGAATGTTGTGT
>NC_068426.1:5013211-5023211 GCF_023373465.1 Oncorhynchus keta
CAGTTATTTACAAAGCATTGGTTGGTTACTTTCTTATTAATGCATTTTGAATCCTATCTGGTTCTTCTGTTTTCCTGTTCTCCTATGGTTTACTATTTAGCATATTTATTATATTATATTTACAGTGCATTCGGAAAGTATTCAGACCACTTGATGTTTTTCACACGTTGTAACGTTACAGCCTTAAAATGGATGACATGTATTCCTCATCAATCTACACACAATACTCCATAATCACAAAGCAAAAAAACATTATTCATTTTTATTGTTGCAAATGTAATTTAAAAAAATACAAAACTGAAATATCTCATTTACGTAAGTATTACGACCGTTTCCTATGAGACTTGATATTGAACTCAGACGCTTCCTGTTTCCATTGATCGTCCTTGAGATGTTTCTACAACTTGTACAGTACATACTGTAGCAGACAGCTTGAGTTTTGAGAAAAGTAAAATTATTCATAACTAATTCTATTGTTACTGACTTTTATTACAAAGAAAAACGATGAGTCAGTTTAAACAACAGTGAAATGCAAAGAGCTGTCAAATCAGAACTTGATGATATTGAGAAAAGCTTTCATGTAAGATTTCACACTGGTTACAAAATATCCTCCAATGCTGTTTGAAGTGAATAAGCATTAAAGGACTATTACACCACTTTTTGTTTAAACCTTATACTCTTTATCTCTAGCACCAAACCAGTGAAAGAAGTGCATTGGTCTGTGGATAAAAATATATATTTTTTGTAAAAATAAAAAAAGGAGCTACTGTTTGAACCGTAGTGTGTGGAAGCTAAATTAACACAATGTACAATATAATGCCCTGCCTAGCATTTTTATACACCCCTAAGCATGATGGGATGTTAAAGTCATATTTAACTCAGGAACCACACCTTTATGTGAAAGCATCTGCTTTCAATATACTTTGTATCCCTGATTTACTAGAAGTGTTTCCAGTACTTTGGCAGTTACCTGTATATACACTATATAAACTGAGTGGACAAAACATTAAGAACACCTGCTCTTTCCAGGACATAGACTGTCAAGGTCAATCCAGGTGAACGCTATGATCCATACCTGTTAAATCCACTTAAATCGGTGTAGATGGAGGGGAGGAGACAGGTTTAATAAGGATTTTTAATCCTTGAGACAATTGAGACATGGATTGTGTGTGTGTGCCATTCAGAGGGTGAATGGGCAAGACAAAAGATTTAAGTGCATTTGAACTGTGTATGGTAGTAGGTGCCAGGTGCACCGGTTTGTGTCAAGAACTGCAACGTTGCTGGGTTATTCCACACTCAACAGTTTCCTCTGTGTATCAAGAATGGTCCACCACTCAAAGGACATCCAGCCAACTTGACACAACTGTGGGAAGCATTGGAGTCAATAAGCATACCTGTGAAATGCTTTCGAAACCTTGCAGGATCCCGACGAATTGAGGCTGATTCGACGGTGCAACCCAATATTAGGAAAAGGTTCCTAATGTTTTGTGCACTTAGTGTATATCGCATCGTGTTTGAAACTCACTTTTGATGATGTCAGCGTGTGAAAGTGTTTACCTTCTTTTTCTTCCCAATACAACATAGAAATGTACCGTTTTCTCACTGGTGCTGGAGATAATGATGCAGCTGAAAAGTGGTGGAATTATCCTTTAAGACTGGCTCACCCACTGATTATCTCTCTGTCTCGCTCTCTCTGTCTCGTTCTCTCTCTCTATCTTCCTCTCCCTCATTCTCTCTATCTATCTGTCATATCATTGTTTAAAGACGGAAGCTGTCCCACCCTGCCTCTCTCTCCTACTGGTTCTCTCTCTCTCGCTCTCTCTCACTCTCTCTCTCCCACTGGTTCTCTCTCTCACTCTCTGCCTCTCTCTCCCACTGGTAGACTCTCTCACTCTCTCTGCCTCTCTCTCCCACTGGTTCTCTCTCTCTCTCTAACTCTCTCTGCCTCTCTCTCCCATTGGTTCTCTCTCTCTCTCTCTCTCTCTCTCTCTCTCTCTCCCCCACATTCTCTCTTTCTCTCCATCCCCCTCTTTTTTATCTCACTCCCCTCTCTCTCTCTCTCTCTGTCCTCTCTCTCTGTCTCTCTCTCTCTCTCTCTCTCTCTGTCCTCTCTCTCTCTGTCTCTGTCTGTCCTCTCTCTGTCTCTCTCTGTCTCTCTCTGTCTCTCTCTCTCTCCCTCTCTCTCTCTCTCTCTCTCTCTCTCTCTCTCTCTCTCTCTCTCTCTCTCTCTCTCTCTCTCTCTCTCTCTCTCTCTCTGTCTCTCTCTCTCTGTCTCTCTCTCTCTCTCTCTCTCTCTCTCTCTCTCTCTGTCTCTCTCTCTCTCTGTCTCTCTCTCTCTCTCTGTCTCTCTCTGTCTCTGTCTCTCTCTCTCTCTCTGTCTCTCTCTCTGTCTCTCTCTCTGTCATATCATTGTTAAAAGACGGAAGGTGTCCCACTTTGCAAACGTATCAATCAGCTCTGCTGTAACAGCAGCACTCTGCCTCTTGTATCATGTGTGTATGTGTGTGTGTGTGTGTGTGTGTGTGTGTGTGTGTGTGTGTGTGTGTGTGTGTGTGTGTGTGTGTGTGTGCGTGTGTGTGTGTGTGTGTGTGTGTGTGTGTGTGTGTGTGTGTGTGTGTGTGTGTGTGTGTGTGTGTGTGTGTGTGTTGTTGTTTTTCTCACTCTCGTATCACGCTGAGTTGCTGTTTCCATTTCTTATCACCCCTCCAGCGTGGGTTTATCAACTCTGAGGGACAGTATTCCAGAGACAGAATAATTAATCCTACTTCTGGGTTCAATAGAGAATATACACTGAAAGTTTATTTTTTTACAGAAATATAGACTTAAAGACATGATCCAGAACTGTGGTTCATGCGGTACATGCATAATCTATGAGCAGAATAACAATTTAACTTCACCTAGCAACGAAATAAATCCCTAAGCAACTTTTCCCTGGAAGATGTTTGGCGCCATTTTCATACATTTTTTTTCCCACGTGGAGTTCCAGCCAATGAGCTTCAGCCCCTTCCCATTTGAGTGCAATCTACACACAACACCCCATAACGACTAAGCGAAAACACGTTTTTAGAAATGTTTGCATCATTTAAAATGTGTGCAATAATTAATTTAATTATAAAAACAGAAATTTTTAAATAATTAAAAAATAAACAGAAATACCTTATTTACATAAGTATTCAGAGCCTTTGCTATTAGACTTGATATTGAACTCAGGAGCATCCTGTTTCCATTGATCATCCTTGGAGATGTTTCTACAACGTGTACAGTACATACTGTAGCAGACAGCTTGAGTTTTGAGGAAAGTAAAATTATTCATAACTAATTCTATTGTTACTGACTTTTATTACAAATGAAAACGATGAGTCAGTTTAATTAAACAACAGTGAAATGCAAAGAGCTGTCAAATCAGAACTTGATGATATTGAGAAAAGCTTTCATGTAAGATTTCACACTGGTTACGAAAATATCCTCAAATGCTGTTTGAAGCGAATAATTAATTACAAACGGAAATGTAAAAATAACTTAAAAATAAACAGAAATACCTTATTTATATAAGTATTCAGACCCTTTGCTATGAGACTCTAAATTGAGCTCAGGTGCATCCTGTTTCCATTGATTATCCTTGAGATGTTTCTACAACTTGATTGGAGTCCACCTTATAGTAAATTAAATTAATTGGACATTATTTGGAAAGGCACACACCTGTCTATATAAAGGTCCCACAGTTGACAGTGCATGTCAGAGCAAAAACCAAGCCATGAGGTCGAAGGAATTGACCGTAGAGCTCCGAGACAGGATTGTGTCGAGGCACAGATCTGGGGAAGGGTACCAAAAATGTCTGCAGCATTTTAAGATCCCCAAGAACACAGTGGCCTCCATAATTCTTAAATAGAGGAAGTTTGGAACAACCAAGACTCTTCCTAGAGCTGGCCATCCAGCAAAACTGACCAATCGGGGGACAAGGACCTTGGTCAGGGAGGTCATCAAGAATCAAATGGTCACTGATAGACCTCCAGAGTTCCTCTGTGGAGATGGGAGAACCATTCCTAAAGGACAACAATCTCTGCAGCTCTCCACCAATCAGGCCTTTATAGTAGGGTGGCCAGACGGAAGCCACTCCTCAGTAAAAGGCACTGGGAGACTAGTCAGGATTGAGGGAAAGAGGACCGGAGCAAAGTACAGAGAGATCCATGATGAAAACCTGCTACAGAGCGCTGGAAGGCGAAGATTCACCTTCCAACAAGACAACGACCCTAAGCACACAGCCAAGACAATGCAGGAGTGGCTCTGAATGTTCTTGAGTGGCCCAGCTTAGAGCCCGGACTTGAACCCGAACGAACATCTCTGGAGAGACCTGAAAATAGCTGTGCAGCAACACAACCCATCTAACCTGACAGAGCTTGAGAGAATCTGCAGAGAAGAATAGGAGAAACTCCCCAAATACAGGTATGTCAAGCTAGTAGCATCAGACCCAAGAAGACTTGAGGCTGTAATCACTGCCAAAGGTGCTTCAACAAAGTACTAATTAAAGGGTCTGAATATTTATGTAAATATTTATGTAAATATATATTTTTTGTATAAACTAGCAAACATTTCGAAAACCTGTTTTTGCTTTGTCATTATGGATATTATGTGTTGACTGATGAGAAAAAAAACAATTGAATACATTTTAGAATAAGGCTGTACCATAATAAAATGTGGGAAAAGTCAAGGGGTCTGAATACTTTCCGAAGGCACTGTGTATTGCGGAACGAAAATATAAGCGTAACCTGCAACAACTTCAAAGATTTTACTGAGCTACATTCAATTAAAATAAATTCATTAGGCCCTAATCTATGGATTGTTCATGATTGTGCAGGGGAGCAGCCATGGATGGGCCTGGGAGGGCTAAGGCCTCCATACTTGGCAGCCAGGCCCACCCACCGGTGAGCCAGGCCCACCCACCGGTGAGCCAGGCCCACCCACCGGTGAGCCAGGCCCACCCACCGGTGAGCCAGGCCCACCCACCGGTGAGCCAGGCCCACCCACCGGTGAGCCAGGCCCACCCACCGGTGAGCCAGGCCCAGACAAAAAGAACAAACAAAAAAATCCCCACAAATGAAGGGCTTAATTTGTCACGCCTGCTCCAGCATTCGAGAGCGCCAGGCTGCCGGTCATTACTCACACCTTTCACCATCATTACTCACACCTGTCATCATCATTACTCACACCTGTCACCATCATTACTCACACCTGTCATCATCATTACTCACACCTGTCACCATCAATACTCACACCTGTCACCATCATTACTCACACCTGTCACCATCATTACTCACACCTGTCACCATCATTACTCACACCTGTCACCATCATTACTCACACCTGTCATCATCATTACTCACACCTGTCACCATCATTACTCACACCTGTCACCATCATTACTCACACCTGTCACCATCATTACTCACACCTGTCACCATCATTACTCACACCTGTTACCACCATTACTCACACATCTCACCATCATTACTCACACCTGTCACCATCATTACTCACACCTGTCACCATCATTACTCACACCTGTTACCACCATTACTTACACATCTCACCATCATTACTCACACCTGTCACCATCATTACTCACACCTGTTACCACCATTACTCACACATCTCACCATCATTACTCACACCTGTCACCATCATTACTCACACCTGTCACCATCATTACTCACACCTGTCACCATCATTACTCACACCTGTCACCATCATTACTCACACCTGTCACCATCATTACTCACACCTGTCACCATCATTACTCACACCTGTCATCATCATTACTCACACCTGTCACCATCATTACTCACACCTGTCACCATCATTACTCACACCTGTCACCATCATTACTCACACCTGTCACCATCATTACTCACACCTGTCAACATCATTACTCACACCTGTTACCACCATTACTCACACCTGTCACCATCATTACTCACACCTGTTACAACCATTACTCACACCTGTCACCATCATTACTCACACCTGTCACCACCATTACTCACACCTGTCACCACCATTACTCACACCTGTCAACATCATTACTCATACCTGTTACCACCATTACTCACACCTGTCACCATCATTACTCACACCTGTTACCACCATTACTCACACCTCTCACCATCATTACTCACACCTGTCACCATCATTACTCACACCTGTCACCATCATTACTCACACCTGTCACCATCATTACTCACACCTGTTACCACCATTACTCACACCTGTCACCATCATTACTCACACCTGTTACCACCATTACTCACACCTGTCACCATCATTACTCACACCTGTTACCACCATTACTCACACCTGTCAACATCATTACTCACACCTGTTACCACCATTACTCACACCTGTCAACATCATTACTCACACCTGTTACCACCATTACTCACACCTGTCAACATCATTACTCACACCTGTTACCACCATTACTCACACCTGTCAACATCATTACTCACACCTGTTACCACCATTACTCACACCTGTCAACATCATTACTCACACCTGTTACCACCATTACTCACACCTGTCACTATCATTACTCACACCTGTCACCACCATTACTCACACCTGTCACCATCATTACTCACACCTGTCAACATCATTACGCGCATCAGTGCTCATTGGACTCACACCTGTCAACATCATTACCCACAGCAGAGCTCATTGGACTCACACCTGTCAACACGACTTAGCTGGCTCGTTGGGCTTCCACGACTTAGCTGGCTCGTTGGGCTTCCACGACTCAGCTGGCTCATTGGGCTTCCACGACTCAGCTGGCTCGTTGGGCTTCCACGACTTAGCTGGCTCGAGAGGTTTCGTTGCCTCAGCCGGCTCGTCAAGGCTGCCACGCCTCACCCGGATCGTCAGGCTCACCCGGTTAGGCCACACCTCACCCGGTTCGTCAGGCTCCCACACCTCACCCGGATCCACCAGGCTCCACGCCTCAGCCGGCTCGTCGGGCTTCTATGCCTCGGCCGGCCTGTCCAGTGCCCATGCCTCGGCCTCCCCGTCAGGCTTGCCCAGGTGGGACGCCAGGGGGGGTACTAGAGGGGGGTACACCTGTAGCGCCTGCTCCTGCCCAGGGGGTACTAGAGGCCAATAGCCAGGGAAAATGCAGAGCGCTAAATTCAAATAAAATACTAGAAAAATATAACCTTCATTAAATCACACATGTAAGATACATTGTATCCAAAATGTCCATTTATTTGGTGCGTTTGATCCAGAAAAACACTGGTTCCAACTTGACCAACGTCATGACAAAATATCTCAAAAGTTACCTGTAAACTTTGCCAAAACATTTTAAACTACTTTTGTAATACAACTTTAGGTATTTTTAAACGTAAATAATCTATAAAATTGAAGACGGGATGATTCAATACAGAAAGACAACAAACTGACGCATGCTTTCTGGTCTTGCGCCTCTATCTAACAGTACACATGACGTGCCACTTGTTCAAGATGGCCGTACTTCTTCATTACACAAAGGAATAACCTCAACCAGTTTCTAAAGACTGGTGACATCCAGTGGAAGCGGTAGGAACTGCAAACAAGTCCCTGATTTGTCACAGCTGTCAGGTGGATGGTTTATCTTGTCAAAAGAGAAATGCTCACTAACAGGGATGTAAACAAATTTGTGAACAAAATTTGAGAGAAATAATATTTTTATGCATATGGAAAATGTCTGGGAACTTTAATTTTAACTCATCGAAAATGGGACCAACACCTTACACGTTGAGTTTACAATTTTTGTTCAGTGTTATTGTAGCATTCTGAAGTATTTACCAGTGTTTTTACAGTGTACTATCCTGTAGTATATATACACTGTAATATCATGTAGTATATATAGACTACTATCCTGTAGTGTTTATATAGACTGTTGTCACGCCCTGGTCGTAATATTTTGTGTTTTTCTTCATGTATTTGGTCAGGCCAGGGTGTGACATGGGTTTTTGTATGTGGTGTGTAGATAGTGGGATTGTAGCTTAGTGGGGTGTTCTAGGTTAGTCTATGGCTGTCTGAAGTGGTTCTCAATCAGAGGCAGGTGTTTATCGTTGTCTCTGATTGGGAACCATATTTAGGCAGCCATATTCTTTGGTTGTATTGTGGGTGATTGTCCTGAGTGTCTTGATGTCCTTGTTCGATGTTGGTTGACACAAGTATAGGCTGTTTTCGGTTTTCGTTTATTTGTTTTGTAGTATTTGTGTTTAGTCGTGTTTACGTTTGTTTTCAATAAACATGGATCGCAATCGACACGCTGCAGTTTGGTCCGACTCTCCTTCACCATATGAAAACCGTGACAACTGTTCTATCCTGTACTGTTTATATAGACTGTACTATTCCTGTAGTGTTTATATAGACTGTACTATTCCTGTAGTGTTTATATAGACTGTACTATTCCTGTAGTGTTTATATAGACTGTACTATCCTGTTCGTGTTTATATAGACTGTACTATCCTGTAGTGTTTTAGAATAGTGTTTATATAGACTTTACTATTCCTGTAGTGTTTATATAGACTGTACTATTCCTGTAGTGTTTATATAGACTGTACTATTCCTGTAGTGTTTATATAGACTGTACTATTCCTGTAGTGTTTATATAGACTGTACTATCCTGTTCGTGTTTATATAGACTGTACTATCCTGTAGTGTTTTAGAATAGTGTTTATATAGACTTTACTATTCCTGTAGTGTTTATATAGACTGTACTATTCCTGTAGTGTTTATATAGACTGTACTATTCCTGTAGTGTTTATATAGACTGTACTATCCTGTAGTGTTTATATAGACTGTACTATCCTGTAGTGTTTTAGAATAGTGTTTATATAGACTGTACTATTCCTGTAGTGTTTATATAGACTGTACTATCCTGTAGTGTTTATGTAGACTGTACTATCCTGTAGAGTTTATATAGACTGTACTATTCCTGTAGTGTTTATATAGACTGTACTATCCTGTAGAGTTTATATAGACTGTACTATTCCTGTAGTGTTTATATAGACTGTACTATTCCTGTAGTGTTTATATAGACTGCACTATCCTGAAGTGTTTATATAGACTGTACTATTCCTGTAGTGTTTATATAGACTGTACTATTCCTGCAGTGTTTATATAGACTGCACTATCCTGTAGTGTTTATATAGACTGGGCACTATCCTGTAGTGTTTATATAGACTGTACTATCCTGTAGAGTTTATATAGACTGAACTAACTGTATTGAGATGGGGCCCTAACACATGGCACAGATACTTGGAAGAACTAGAAGTATTGAGATGGGGCCCTAACACAAGGGACAGATACTTGCAGAACCATAAGTATTGAGATGGGGCCCTAACACAACGCACAGAAACAGGGCAGAACTAGAAGTATTGAGATGGGGCCCTAACACAACGCACAGAAACAGGGCAGAACTAGAAGTATTGAGATGGGGCCCTAACACAAGGCACAGAAACATGGCAGAACTAGAAGTATTGAGA
The DNA here is from genome assembly GCF_023373465.1 of Oncorhynchus keta. Taxonomy (NCBI): domain Eukaryota; kingdom Metazoa; phylum Chordata; class Actinopteri; order Salmoniformes; family Salmonidae; genus Oncorhynchus; species Oncorhynchus keta. Next base: position 5,022,733 of record NC_068426.1, read on the forward strand.
TGGGGCCCTAACACAACACACAGAAACAGGGCAGAACTAGAAGTATTGAGATGGGGCCCTAACACAAGGCACAGAAACAGGGCAGAACTAGAAGTATTGAGATGGGGCCCTAACACAAGGCACAGATACTTGGCAGAACCAGAAGTATTGAGATGGGGCCCTAACACAAGGCACAGAAACAGGGCAGAACTAGAAGTATTGAGATGGGGCCCTAACACAACGCACAGAAACAGGGCAGAACTAGAAGTATTGAGATGGGGCCCTAACACAAGGCACAGATACTTGGCAGAACCAGAAGTATTGAGATGGGGCCCTAACACAAGGCACAGATACTAAAGAACCAGAAGTATTGAGATGGGGCCCTAACACAACGCACAGATACTATGGCAGAACCAGAAGTGGAGATGGGGCCCTAACACAACGCACAGATACTGGCAGAACCATGAAGTATTGAGTCAAGCCCCGAATGGAAGCTAGTT
>NC_068426.1:5028211-5223211 GCF_023373465.1 Oncorhynchus keta
GCCTTTTGGAATTAACGTAACAGGATGGAAAAATAGGGTTAAGGTTAACAAAAATGCAAAAAAAAACTCTTCCTGACGCGACTTGAACATGTATTGGAACCATCTAGCACAACCCTCCACACCTCAGGTGCCTCTCTCCTCGCCTCCTTATGACTGGGTTTGAATCCTAGACTTGTGGAACTCTCAGGGTGCCTTTACAAACTCTCAGCATGCACATAAAGACACCTATCACTACACTTCTAAAGTGTTTTAACTCTCAGAGAATTATCTTTTGGAACTCTCAGATCACTAACTTCTAAAGTGTTTTACAGAGAATTATCTTACGCAGATCACTACACTTCTAAAGTGTTTTACAGAGAATTATCTTACATTATTCGATTGATTGCCGTCTCTCATACACACACAATCATGCACACACACCTACACTTTCTCTGACCTCTTACCCATGATCCTTTACTTTGCTCATCTCATTGAACAAGCCACTGTACCGAAGCAGCCCAGAATTAAACATGTCCCCAAACTGGTGTACCTTGAGGAACTCTCAGGTGTGCCTTTTGGAACTCTCAGGGGTGCCTTTTGGAACTCTCAGGGGTGCCTTTTGGAACTCTCAGGGGTGCCTTTTGGAACTCTCAGGGGTGCCTTTTGGAACTCTCAGGGGTGCCTTTTGGATCTCTCAGGTGTGCCTTTTGGAACTCTCAGGTGTGCCTTGAGGAACTCTCAGGTCTGCCTTTTGGAACTCTCAGGTGTGCCTTTTGGAACTCTCAGGTGTGCCTTTTGGATCTCTCAGGGGTGCCTTTTGGAACTCTCAGGGGTGCCTTTTGGAACTCTCAGGTCTGCCTTTTGGAACTCTCAGGTGTGCCTTTTGGAACTCTCAGGTGTGCCTTTTGGAACTCTCAGGTGTGCCTTTTGGAACTCTCAGGTCTGCCTTTTGGAACTCTCAGGTCTGCCTTTTGGAACTCTCAGGTCTGCCTTTTGAAACTCTCAGGGGTGCCACAAAACTTCTCCTTGTCTTGATAATTTTTTGGAACACTCACTTTTGAGTTTTGACACTTGGAGCACTATTGTGGCCAACATGAAAAAAATATTAAAGTATACTATGGATAAGAGCGTCTGCTAAATGACTTAAATGTAAATGTAAATGTACTATGGTTAAATACTATAGTATTTACTGTAGTGTTTTTGGTAAAGTCTGTAGTTTTAAAATTGCAATTGTTTTGTAAGAGTTACTGTTGTGTCATTGTGGAATCAAATCTCATTCAATTCACGGGACCGATGTAAGCATTTGTCACGCATCATGTTCAAAACATTTTTAATAAGTTATTTTTTTTTTGCTTCACAATTATTTTTTATATACTTTCAGATGATTTGGACATTTGGAGCCTATTTAATCTCTTTAAAAAAGTGTCAAAGAAAATAGATTATTTCCAATGTAGATCAAATGAGATAGAGTAGGTATGCTGCTGCTGAAGAAAAAGAAAACGGTCAAGGTCTGCCACAGTTTAAAACAGGTTGATAGACACTGGTCTACAGTGTGCTCCCACCATGCAGACCTGAGGTCAAATAATATTTGTAATAGTTGAAATACCTTGTGAATATGCTTTAGTCTGCCTGGATTGCCAGATGAGCAGAGACCAGGGGTCGCAGTTAACATACAACCGCAGCCACTATTTTCCCCTGTTAATCACACTCTGAAGAGCAAGGCTGTAATTAACATCTAAATTGCAGCTAATACCTCCCTCCCCCATAGATTAACATTTCAATTCCCCAGCCAGTACTTGCCAGTTAGATTAATAATTATCCCGATTTAAATAAAATCTTTGTAATGCATTGGGTGGTTAAATCATTATCTAGTAATTATGAACAGAGGGAATGTGTAAATATATGTGTGAATGCTTAGCTGTGTTCAATTATCGTGTCTATATAGATTTGAACAAAGCCTCAGTAAATAAGCAACTGTTTTAGAAAATCATGAAATAAATTCAATCAATCCATCAATGATTCTATCAATAAATCAATTCATCTATCTGTCAATCAATCAATGAAACTATCAATCATTCAATGAATGAATCAATCAATCAATTCATCTATCTGTCAATCAATCAATGAATCTATATATCAATGAATATATCAATCAATCAATTAATATGTCAATCAATCAATTAATCTATCAATCAATTAATCTATATATCAATGTATCTATCAATCAATCAATGTATGTATCTGTCAATCAATGAATTAATATATATATATATCAATCAATCTGTCAATCAATCAATATATTTGTCAATCAATCAATCTATCAATCAATCAACGAATCTATCAATAAAGTAATATATCAATCAATCAATTAATCTATCAATTAATCTATCAATCAATCAACATAACTAAGTGATAAGAAATCATATACCCGAAGCAATCAATCGATCAAACAATCAATAATCAATAATACCGATTGGCTGGTGTCTTACCTTGACTGAAGGTGTCGATGGAGTCGTTCCCTTTGCCCAGATTGATGAGGTAACCATGCTTGGGTTCCGTGGTGACGTGGAACACTAAGGAAGCCGGAACGCTGTCCCTGTCCAACGCCCGTAGTACCGTGGAGGTCACGAGGAACCCCAGGTGCCCCGTGGACAGGATCCTCAGTGTCGGGGCGCCCTTATTCACCACCAGCTGAGGTACACTGTTATCCATGGCCACCACCATGATATTCATTGTCTGTGGGCGCCGTGTCTCGAACACCGTGTCGGAGAACACGTAGAAGTCAGTGTGCGTCCCGTCGGTCATAGTAAATGAGAAGGAATCTTCGGAGGTCTCGGTGCCATCGTGTTTGTAGCTGATGAGGTTCTCGCTGAGGTCTTGCTTGGTGAAGATGGTGACCGGTGAGGTGTGGTTATAGAGGAGTTTTCCGTGCGCTGGTGGTTGGGTGACGGTGAACTTCAACAACAGGTCAGCTGTGTCCTGGTCCTCTGCGGTCAGCTCGAATGGCGTGAGGAGTTTACTCTGCCCCTCGGTGACCACGAGTCTGTGAAACGTTAAAACTGGTTTCTTGTTATCCACTTCCACGATAGCGACTCGGAAAGAACGGAACACCGGGTTGTAACCGTCGGTTACCTCAAACTCAAAACTGTCCATCTTGACTTCGTCGTCCGAGGTATGGATGTAGTAGATTTTACTGCCAGCCAGCTGGAGTTGGGTGAATGACACGATGGGGATCCATGGTGTATCACTACACTCCAGGTGTCCTCTAACTGGAGCTCTGGTGATGGTGAACACCAAACGTTCACCTGGACTGTCGAGATCGCTAGTACTGAGAAGATCTGTGGTCAATGTCACTCTACCGCCTTCCTTCAGAGAGACTCCCTTGCTGACCACGTCTGGGAAGACCATGTCGATGCACCTGATGGTGATGTAGAAGTAACGATCGATCAGAGGGTTCATGCCGTCGGTGACGTCCAACTTGACCAGGTCACGGATGCCTTCCTGACCATTGTGTGTGTAAACAATCAACCTTTTGTCCACATCCTTCTGTGTGAAATTCATGCCTAACACAATGTTCTCCAGAGAACCAGATGGGGTTTTCCTCTGAAGAACCTGAACAGGACCGAAGCGGATCACATACGTCAACGCTCCATCGTCCGAGTCGGTGGCTTTGAGGACCCTGTTGTTGATCTCTTTCGCCTCACCTACTTCCACCTGCAGACCGACATTAACCAGCATTCTCAGCGTCTCGTCGTCGAGGCCGATGATCATAACCATGGCGGTTCTCTCTACTGAATATTTCCCGTCTGTTAGAATGACGTCAAAGCTGTCCTCGGTGGTCTCAGAGTCGTCATGTTCGTAGATGAAACTGGAAGCTTCCCTAATCTGCTCTAAGGTGAAGTTTATGACTGGGACTGAGCCTGTGGCTAGCTGATTGAGGATAAAGCCGTGTTTGGGCAGTTTGGAGATGATGAAAGTCAGCTCCTCTGCTGGGATATCAGTGTCTGCTCCGTTCAGGAGATGAGTGTCTATGACTATATTCATCCCCTCCATCACAACTATCTCCCTCAAGTAAATCTCTGGCTTTTCATCATTAGCCGGAATAATCACAATAGGGAAGAAATGCTTTTTTGATAAGTTGATACCGTCGGAGCATCTAAATGTGAACCTGTCCTCTACGGGTTCTAACCCCTTGTGGATACTCTGAACATAATATACATGTCCTTCTCTGATGTCTCTGATGTAGAAGGCGCTGACTGCCGTCCCTGACCGTGAACTCTCTGATCCAGGAGCTGGGGAGATGTTCTCCACATAACCAGACGTGGGCTGGACGATGATGGTGCAGAGAATATCATCACTGGTTGTGTCTTTGTCTTCGGCCTTTAAATACTGTGTTCCGATGGCATACTTCTCTCCTTCGACAACGATGAACTGGTCACCCACGGTTACCTCAGGGGCCTGGTTGTCAACGGGGATGATTGTGACACGGACGTGGACACCGTTGACCTTGTTCCCGCCCACTGACCAATCATCTGACATGTCAGTTAGGGTGAGGTTGAAGCTGTCCATGATGGACGTCAGCCCAATCTCTCCGCCGGTGTGGGCATACACCACTAAACCGTTGATGATGTCGACTTGGGTGAACTTCACGGCATGTGCCCCGGCAACCAGGATGACACCAAAAACGGGCGCATTCTCGATGATGAAGGTCCGCTGGAGGTCGTCGGTGTCCTCGTCCCACCCCTGGAGGACACTCGTAGTGATCTCCATAGCTCCATTCTCTAGGACGTCCATATGTGAACCGACCGTCCCGGCCGGTAAACTGACAGCCGGCGTCTCGTCGTCAACGGGCTTCACGACGACTCTGACTTTAACCGTGACAACATGGATCCCATCGCTGACGTCGAGTTGGAACACGTCGCTCACTGTCTCGTTGCCGTTTTGGACGTATATGATCTTCCTGTCCGAGATGTCCTCTAGGAAGAAAGCTCCCCCTTTGGGTAGGTCTGAGAAGGCATGCTGGACTTGGCCGTGCAGCGGAGGCTGGCTGAGGGTAAACGATATCTGTTTACTGTCTGTGTCTGGGTCTGATGTGTCCAACTCAGCACTGGATATCACATGCATGCCTTGCTCAAACACAGAAAAGCCAGTGTTAGTGATCTGTGGTGGTTTGTTGTCAACTGGATGGAGGAAAATCCTGAAAGCCCCCTCGACGCTATTCCCGGCCGTGTCTTCGACAGAGAATCGGAACTGGAGGACGTGAGCCGTGATGCCCAGCTCCTGGTCGGGAGGACTGTAGGATATCTTGTGGTGGTTGACCTGAGCCTGTGTGAACTCATTGACCTCAGTGTCGGGACTCTCAGTCAGAACAATGGACCCGAACACGACCGGGCTGTTCTCGTCTGTGTCTGTTGGCGGCTGGATCACTGTATATTTCAGGTCGTGCTCCTCAGAGTCTAGATCGGTGTAGAGAAGCATGTTCTTACCGAAATGAGTCAGCTGGTACTCCTGAACAGTCACTTGGAGCGTGGTACCGGGAAAAAGCTCAGGGGGAAGGTCGTCGATGGGTAGAACCCTGATGGTGAACGTGCTCTCGTCCGATTCGTTAGGCGGGTCATTGTCGTCATGAACTTTGAACACAAAATGGTCTATGACTGTGTCAGTGTTATGTGGTCCGGTGTGTTTATAGAACACCTTCCCATCTGTGATGTCTTTCTGCAGCCACTCTGTCACCTCCTTCTCATACACCTCATCCTCAGCGTTGAACTTCCATGACTCTGGGTCCTCTGGGGCGTCGGACTGCCTCAGCAGCAACCCCCCGATGGTCGAGAATGGCGGCTCGATCATGAATTTGATCGTGGAATCTTCTGAGTCGATGTCAGCGGCGCTGAGCATCAGAGGAGAGATAGCCATAATCTGGTTCTTGAAGAGCACAAGACCAGTGTTGACATTGATGATGGGAGGCTCGTCGTCCACGGGAACAATCGTCAAGGGAAACAGGAACTCCACCTGCGAGAGCGAGAGAGAGAGAGAGAGAGAGAGAGAGAGAGAGAGAGAGAGAGAGAGAGAGAGAGAGAGAGAGAGAGAGAGAGGTTTATTTCAATAAGGTCTATAGAAATACACAATGCACTGGATCCCCCTCTTATTACTAACAACAGCAACACCACAACATACTTAAAAACGTAGTTGCTGGACTGATAAAGTAGGAATGAAAATAATCAAATAAAATGTATTTATATAGCCCTTCGTACATCAGCTGATATCTCAAAGTGCTGTACAGAAACCCTGCCTAAAACCCCAAACAGCAAGCAATGCAGGTGTAGAAGCACGGTGGCTAGGAAAAACTCCCTAGAAAGGCCAAAACCTAGGAAGAAACCTAGAGAGGAACCAGGCTATGTGGGGTGGCCAGTCCTCTTCTGGCTGTGCCGGGTGGAGATTATAACAGAACATGGCCAAGATGTTCAAATGTTCATAAATGACCAGCATGGTCGAAGAACACAAATTAGTGTGGTCATTAAGGTGGTAAAGCCTTGTTCAAGCCAGAATGGCCCACAGCCTATGTCCTGTTTCTGTAGCATGAGGAAGCTTAATGTACATGTACATCCCCATGAGAGGACGCTAGTCTATCACAGTGCCAAGCAGAGAAGTATTGGGATGCGAGCCTTGCAAATGGGCTAAATGCCTTTTATGCTCGCTTTGAGGCAAGCAACACTGAAGCATTCATGAGAGCACCAGCTGTTCCGGACAACTGTGTGGTTACGCTTTCCGGAGCAAGACCTTGATTGCAAGCCATTCCCAGTGGGTCAGAAGTTTACATACACTCAATTAGTATTTGGTAGCATTGCCTTTAAATTGTTTAACTTGGGTCAAACGTTTCGGGTAGCCTTCCACAAGCTTCCAAATAAGTTGGGTGAATTTTGGCCCATTCCTCCTGACAGAGCTGGTATGACTGAATCAGGTTTGTTGGCCTCCTTGCTTGAACACGCTTTTTCAGTTCTGCCCACACATTTTCTATAGGATTGAGGTGAGGGCTTTGTGATGGCCACTCCAATACCTTGACGTTGTTGTCCTTAAAACTTCTTATGGCTTAGATCTCGCAAACGGGATCGATATGACAACAGCCAGTGAAAGTGCAGGGCGCCAAATTCACAACAACAGCAATCTCATAATTAAAATTCCTCAAACATACAAGTATTTTACACCATTTTAAAGATAAGCTTGTTGTTAACCCCACCACAGTGTCCGATTTCAAAAAGGCTTTACGACGAAAGCACACCAAACGATTTTGGTAGGTCAGCACCTAGTCACAGAAAAACACAGCTATTTTTCCAGCCAAAGAGAGGAGTCTCAAAAAGCAGAAATAGAGATAAAAGGAATCACTAACCTTTGATGATCTTCATCAGATGACACTCATAGGACTTCATGTTACACAATACATGTATGTTTTGTTCGATAAAGTTCATATTTATATCCAAAAATCTCAGTTTACATTGGCGCATTACGTTCAGTATTGTTTTGATTCCAAATATCCGGTGATTTTGCAGAGAGCCACATCAATTTACAGAAATACTCATAAAAAACATTGATAAAAGATACAACTGTTATGCATGGAACTTTAGATAAACTTCTCCTTAATGAAACCGCTGTGTCAGATTTTTAAAAAACTTTACAGAAAAAAAACTTTACCATGCAATAATCTGAGTACAGTGCTCAGACAACAAAACAAGCCATACTGATATCTGCAATAGCATTATAAATATTCACTTACCTTTGATGATCTTCATCAGAATGCACTCCCAGAAATCCCAGTTCCACAGTTAATGTTTGATTTGTTCGATAAAGTCCATCATTTATGTCCAAATACTTCCTTTTTGTTTGTGCGTTTATTACACAATCCAAACTCACGACGCGTGGGCAAGGCCAGGCGAAAGTTCAGAAGAGAAGTCATATTACAGTTCGTAGAAAAATGTCAAACAAAGTATAGAATAAATCTTTAGGATGTTTTTATCATAAATCTTCAATAATGTTCCAACCAGAGAATTCCTTTGTCTGTAGAAATGCAATGGAACATAGCTAACTCTCAAGTGAACGCGTGTGATCAGCTCATGCCACTCTGGCAGACCTCTGACTCATTCAGCTCCCATTCCCCCCTCCTCACAGTAGAAGCATCAAACAAGGTTCTAAAGACTGTTGACATCTAGTGAAAGCCGTAGGAAGTGCAATATGACCCCATAGACACTGTATATTCGATAGGCAATGACTTGAAAAACTACAATCCTCAGATTTCCCACTACCTGGTTGGATTTTTTTCTCAGGTTTTTGCCTGCCATATGAGTTTTGTTATACTCACAGACATCATTCAAACCGTTTCAGAAACTTCAGAGTGTTCTCTATCCAAAGCTACTAATAATATGCATATCTTAGCTTCTGGGCCTGAATAGCAGGCAGTTTACTCTGGGTGCCTTATTCATCCAAGCTACTCAATACTGCCCCCAGCCATAAGAGGTTTAGCCATTTTGCCACAACTTTGGAAGTATGCTTGGGGTCATTGTGCATTTGGAAGACCCACAATCTGTCTGTAAACTTCTGTTGGAAATATGTAGTGTACTTCCGGCGCCGACAGAGATGGCCGCCTCGCTTCGCGTTCCTAGGAAACTATGCAGTTTTTTGTTTTTTTACGTGTTATTTCTTACATTAGTACCCCAGGTCATCTTAGGTTTCATTACATACAGTCGAGAAGAACTACTGAATATAAGATCAGCGTCAACTCACCATCAGTACGACCAAGAATATGTTTTCCGCGACGCGGATCCTGTGTTCTGCCTTACAAACAGGACAACAGAATGGATCGCATGCAGCGACCCAAGAAAACGACTCCGAAAAAGAGGGAAACGAGGCGGTATTCTGGTCAGACTCCGAAAAGGGCACATCGCGCACCACTCCCCAGCATTCTTCTTGCCAATGTCAGTCTCTTGACAACAAGGTTGACGAAATCCGAGCAAGGGTGGCATTCCAGAGGACATCAGAGACTGCAACGTTCTCTGCTTCACGGAAACATGGCTTACTGGGAAGACGCTATCCGATGCGGTGCAGCCAACGGGTTTCTCCACGCATCGCGCCGACAGAAACAAACATCTTTCTGGTAAGAAGAGTGGCGGGGGCGTATGCCTCATGACTAACGAGACATGGTGTGATGAAGGAAACATACAGGAACTCAAATCCTTCTGTTCACCTGATTTAGAATTCCTCACAATCAAATGTAGACCGCATTATCTTCCAAGAGAATTCTCTTCGATTATAATCACAGCCGTATATATCCCCCCCCCCCAAGCAGACACATCGATGGCTCTGAACAAACTTTATTTAACTCTTTGCAAACTGGAAACCATTTATCCGGAGGCTGCATTCATTGTAGCTGGGGATTTTAACAAAGCTAATCTGAAAACAAGACTCCCTAAATTTTATCAGCATATCGATTGCGCAACCAGGGGTGGAAAAACCTTGGATCATTGTTACTCTAACTTCCGCGACGCATATAAGGCCCTGCCCCTTTCGGAAAAGCTGACCACGACTCCATTTTGCTGATCCCTGCCTACAGGCAGAAGCTAAAACAAGAGGCTCCCACGCTGAGGTCTGTCCAACGCTGGTCCGAACAAGCTGACTCCACACTCCAAGACTGCTTCCATCACGTGGACTGGGACATATTTCGTATTGCGTCAGATAAAAATATTGACGAATACGCTGATTGATTAGAACGTTCGAAGATGTCGTTCCCATAGCAACGATAAAAACATTCCCTAACCAGAAACCGTGGATTGATGGCAGCATTCGCGTGAAACTGAAAGCGCGAACCACTGCTTTTAATCAGGGCAAGGTGTCTGGTAACATGTCCGAATATAAACAATGCAGCTATTCCCTCCGCAAGGCCATTAAACAAGCTAAGCGTCAGTACAGAGTCAAAGTGGAATCTCAATTCAATGGCTCAGACACAAGAGGCATGTGGCAGGGTCTACAGTCAATCACGGACTACAAGAAGAAACCCAGCCCAGTCACGGACCAGGATGTCTTGCTCCCAGGCAGACTAAATAACTTTTTTGCCCGCTTTGAGGACAATACAGTGCCACTGACACGGCCTGCAACGAAAACATGCGGTCTCTCCTTCACTGCAGCCGAGGTGAGTAAGACATTTAAACGTGTTAAAAGGCTACAGGCCCAGACGGCATCCCCAGCCGCGCCCTCAGAGCATGCGCAGACCAGCTGGCCGGTGTGTTTACGGACATATTCAATCAATCCCTATACCAGTCTGCTGTTCCCACATGCTTCAAGAGGGCCACCATTGTTCCTGTTCCCAAGAAAGCTAAGGTAACTGAGCTAAACGAAGCACTCACTTCCGTCATCATGAAGTGCTTTGAGAGACTAGTCAAGGACCATATCACCTCCACCCTACCTGACACCCTAGACCCACTCCAATTTGCTTACCGCCCAAATAGGTCCACAGACGATGCAATCTCAACCACACTGCACACTGCCCTAACCCACCTGGACAAGAAGAATGCTGTTCATCGACTACAGCTCGGCATTCAACACCATAGTACCCTCATTCATCAAGCTCGAGACCCTGGGTCTCGGCCCCCCCTGTGCAACTGGGTACTGGATTCCTGACGGGCCGCCCCAGGTGGTGAGGGTAAACAACATCTCCTCCCCGCTGATCCTCAACACGGGGCCCCACAAGGGTGCGTTCTGAGCCCTCTCCTGTACTCCCTGTTCACCCACGACTGCGAACTCAATCATCAAGTTTGCCGACACAACTGGTGGGCTCATTACCAACAGCGACGAGCACGGCCTACAGGGAGGAGGTGAGGGCCCTCGGAGGTGGTGTCAGGAAAATAACCTCACACTCAACGTCAACAAAACTAAGGAGATGATTGTGGACTAGGAAACAGCAGAGGGAACACCCCTATCCACAATGGAACAGTAGTGGAGAGGGTAGCTTTTAAGTTCCTCAACATACACATCACAGACAAACTGAGGACACTGACAGCGTCGTGAAGAAGCGCAGCAGCGCCTCTTCAACCTCAGGAGGCTGAAGAAATTCGGCTTGTCACCAAAAGCACTCATTCTACAGATGCACAATCGCATCCTGGCCACCGCCTGGATCTACCCCGCCCTCAAACCTTGAGGTCTGCACAATCTGCCCCCAAGATGTTACAGGAAGGCCATAAAGATCATCAAGGACATCAACCACCCGAACCACTGCCTGTTCACCCCGCTATCATCCAGAAGGCGAGGTCAGTACAGGTGCATCAAAGCTGGGACCGAGAGACTGAAAAACAGCTTCTATCTCAAGGCCATCAGACTGTTAAACAGCCACCACTAACATTGAGTGGCTGCTCCAACACACTGTCATTGACACTGACCCAACTGCAGCCACTTTAATAATGAAGGGAAATGATGGCAACTTTAAACAATGCTACCTTATATAATGTTACCCCTACATTATTCTCTCATATGCATACGTATATACTGTTCATACATCATCGACTGCATCCTTATGTAATACATGTATCACTAGCCACTTTAACTATGCCACTTTGTTTACTTTGTCTACATACTCATCTCATATGTATATACTACCCCTACTGTAAATCACTCATTCATATATCATGTACATATTCTTTATCCCCTTACACTGTGTATAAGACAGTAGTTTTGGAATTGTTAGTTAGATTACTTGTTGGTTATCACTGCATTGTCGGAACTAGAAGCACAAGCATTTCGCTAAACTCGCATTAACATCTGCTAACCATGTGTATGTGACAAATAAAATTTGATTTGATTTGATTTGTATTGTGTCATGCACAATGTAGATGTCCTAACCGACTTGCCAAAACTATAGTTTGTTAACAAGAAATTTGTGGAGTGGTTGAAAAATTAGTTTTAATGACTCCAACCTAAGTGTATGTAAACTTCCAACTTCAACTGTATCCTCGCTATTGATATTTTATTGTTACTTTTTAAAAATAAATGATTTATTATTTTTTCAATTTTATTGTTACTTTTTTTGAAATAAATGATTTATTATCTTTTCAATTTTTCCAATTTAGTAAATATTTTCTTAAATCTATTTTCATAAAACTGCATTGTTGGTTAAAGGACTTGTAAGTAAGCATTGTTGTATTCGGCGGATGTGACATATAACATTTGATTTGATTTGATTTTTCAACTGTTCATTAGCACTCGGCCAGGGATCTACCCCCAAACCTTCCAATCTGAAGGAGGACCATAACGCCACAACTGTTCATTAGCACTCGGCCAGGGATCTACCCCCAAACCTTCCAATCTGAAGGAGGACCATAAGGCCACAACTGTTCATTAGCACTCGGCCAGGGATCTACCCCCAAACCTTCCAATCTGAAGGAGGACCATAAGGCCACAACTGTTCATTAGCACTCGGCCAGGGATCTACCCCCAAACCTTCCAATCTGAAGGAGGACCACAAGGCCACAACTGTTCATTAGCACTCGGCCAGGGATCTACCCCCAAACCTTCCAATCTGAAGGAGGACCACAAGGCCACAACTGTTCATTAGCACTCGGCCAGGGATCTACCCCCAAACCTTCCAATCTGAAGGAGGACCACAAGGCCACAACTGTTCATTAGCACTCGGCCAGGGATCTACCCCCAAACCTTCCAATCTGAAGGAGGACCACAAGGCCACAACTGTTCATTAGCACTCGGCCAGGGATCTACCCCCAAACCTTCCAATCTGAAGGAGGACCATAAGGCCACAACTGTTCATTAGCACTCGGCCAGGGATCTACCCACAAACCTTCCAATCTGAAGGAGGACCACAAGGCCACAACTGTTCATTAGCACTCGGCCAGGGATCTACCCCCAAACCTTCCAATCTGAAGGAGAACCACAAGGCCACAACTGTTCATTAGCACTTCTACCCCAAACCTTCCAATCTGAAGGAGGACCACAAGGCCACAACTGTTCATTAGCACTCGGCCAGGGATCTACCCCCAAACCTTCCAATCTGAAGGAGGACCACAAGGCCACAACTGTTCATTAGCACTCGGCCAGGGATCTACCCCCAAACCTTCCAATCTGAAGGAGGACCATAAGGCCACAACTGTTCATTAGCACTCGGCCAGGGATCTACCCACAAACCTTCCAATCTGAAGGAGGACCACAAGGCCACAACTGTTCATTAGCACTCGGCCAGGGATCTACCCCCAAACCTTCCAATCTGAAGGAGGACCACAAGGCCACAACTGTTCATTAGCACTCGGCCAGGGATCTACCCCATAAACCTTCCAATCTGAATCACAAGGCCACTGAGTTGTTCATGAAAGACAGTAATTGGGAGGCAGGCTTTTCTGTTCTTGTCACTTTCTCAATAAACTAACATTACATGGTATCAATAGCAATGAATGCTGAATTATTTGATACGATTAAACATTTTCATAAATAAGATATATACCTGATTCTTGCCATCTGTCATTCTGAAGACGATGTTGTCACTGTATGTGTCGCTGCCATCATGTTGGTAGATGACCACACCCGTATTCAGGTCGGCAGCCGTGAAGTACTTCCGGCGCAACCCCAGGACTGTGAGGTCGCCGTGGCGGAGCCCGTCAACGACAGTTACCGTAACACTGTCCAGGTCGTCCTCGTCACTAATCTCCAGGTTGTGGGTAGAGAAAAGGGGGCGGGACTGGCCTTCGTAAAGCAGCTGACCCGTGTTCAGCGTCACGACCGGCGCCAGAGAGTTAATCGGCTTCACCACAATCATGAACGCAAAGGGGTCCGAGACAGCCACGTCCGGATCCACCACCTCAAACTCTATCTGAAAGATCCTCTCCATGTCTGAGTCCAGGGAGGGGGGCTTGTAGGCTATTTTCAGGTCCCGTAGGTCACTCTGGTAAAACGAGGTGATGGGTAGGTTCCTGTCATCCGTGCTAACTATATAACCATCCTCATAAGAGAGGGGGGAGGTGATGTTAAAGATAAGTTCATCAGGGTTCGACTCAAGGTCCTCCGCAGCCAGCATGTCAGTGGTCAGAGCTGTCATCACAAACTGACTCACCTCCATCATCAGCATTGCCATGGAGCTGGGTTTAGGAGGAGTGTTCGCCTCTCCCTCCTTGAAATGGATCATCAGTTGGAAATACTCCTCTTGTACTTTGTTTCCCTCTTTATCACATAGTTCAACAACCATGGGCACATAGTCTCTGTTGGGGGATTTGTGAACAAACGTGTGCTTGTAACGGATGTCAGATTGAATGAATTCGTCACAGTCCATAATTTTAGTGAGTCCATCATCTACAAGTCTTCCGTACTTGGGGAGAGCGCTACCACTCGCTAAATAATTCACATAGCATTTTTGAGAGTTTCTGTCATAAGTGAATTCCAAAATCTTTTTATCAATGGCATTACTAACGCCGTTCAATTTAGCAACGGTCAGCGGCATGTTTTTGGTGAGAACCTCCAGTTGCGTAAAAACCACTTCTACCTCCGTCATGAATGGGATGATAACGGTTTCGGTTTGAGTATCATACCTGAGCTGTAGCCTCACTCTGTCCTTAGCCAGGCTCCTCGAGCCGAAGTGGGAGTAGGTGACGTCGTTGGGACCGAAATCACACGGAAACTTTTTGGGAGACAGTTGCCCTGGTCTCTGGGAAAGCGGCTGGTTATCCAGAACGGTGATACTGCACCGGTCCCCCGGTTGCGTTTGAATCACCAAATCATTGACAGGATCAATGAAAACGGATCTCCCGAAAGGCACGCGTATTCCGTTATTTGCCACCAGTATCGCATCCTCAGACAGTTCTGACCTCAACGGGAAAGATAATCCGTAGCTATCTGTGAGCTGTGCCACGCCGCTACCCGACAGCGACGCGGCAAGGAGGATCAATCTATAAAATAGTAGCATAGTGGGAGTCAGTGGATATAATCCAACACAAACGCTTTTAAACGGTATGTTTTGGAGAAGTGTCCGGTCCGTTGTTGTTATCCTATCCTACAGTTCAAATCCGTTACAGAAGAGGGGGAGACAGAAAAATGAATGAGAGACTGAGTGAAATTCCATACATGCGTCAATGTGACAGAGCGGCATTCTCAATGAGACATTTGCGCGCACAGTTTTAACTTCAGGCACTTGGGGACCAGTGTGAGAGAGCTCCCGCCCACATCCACAGGCTATTGGATGATTGTGAGGAAGGAATGCGCGAGGGAGACTGTGAATATGGTTATTGCTATGCGGGATCCTTGGGACGTCCATACCCTAAAACCTTAAAATCTTATCCCCTATTCTTACCCTAAACTTAACAGTAATCATAACCCTTACCTAACCCTCAACCTAACCTTAACCCTTACCTTATTAACCATTTTTAATTTAAACTTCAGTGGGGTAAGGACTTCCCAAGAAGCCTGGATAGAAAAGACCCTGTGAATAGACAGAGATGACACCCAGAAGAGAGGAGGACACGAGCAAAATACTGTGAATTAAGGAAATAAGTGGTATGCAAATAGGCCTTACATGGGTTTTCAAAAACGTCCCATTTCAATAGCCTAGGACATTTCAATGTTCTAACATGGTTGGGGTTGTTGATGACTGTAGTCCTACATAGCCTACAGATTGTTATAAATAAACCAAAACCAAGCGTTCAGCAATGGGCTTGGAAGGGCAACATGCTCGGCACTGACACAGATGACTGATGATTGGCTGAAAGAAATTGATAATAAGAACCTTTCTGGGAGATGTTTGTTCATTGCAGCTTTTGATAACATTGATCGAAAATCTACATTTACATTACATTTAAGTCATTTAGCAGACGCTCTTATCCAGAGCGACTTACAAATTGGAAGTCTATTTACTGAAAAAAAAAATGTTAAGTGTTATGGATTTACATCCTCTGCCTTATCATAGATTGAGAGTTACCTAGCTAATAGAACGCAGAGGGTTTTCTGTAATGAAAGCCTCTCTAATGCAAGTTCATAGATTGAGAGTTACCTAGCTAATAGAACGCAGAGGGTTTTCTTTAATGAAAGCCTCTCTAATGCAAGTTCAGTTGAGTGTGATGTACCGCAGGGCAGCCGGCTAGGGCCATTACTTTTTTCTATTTTTACTAATGACCTTCCACTGACCTTGAATGAAGCCTGCGTGTCTATGTACGCTGACAACTCAACCGTATACAGGTCGGCTGCAACAGTAAAATAAATAACTGATGCCCTTAACTTCTTATGGTATAGGGGACTCTTGCGTATCACTTGGGGGAAAAAAACAGGGAAGATGCAGCGTGGCAATTTCAAATAATGATATAAAATCAAACATTCATTAAATCACACATGTAAGATACTCAATTAAAGCTACACTCATTGTGAATCCAGCCAACAACTTTTAAAAGGCTTTTCGGTGAAAGCATTAAGAAGCTAATATCTGAGGATAGCACAATGTCAATAAAGAGGTCCTTCTTGGTCCTTCTGTAGCTCAGTTGGTAGAGCATGGCGCTTGTAACGCCAGGGTAGTGGGTTCGATTCCCGGGACCACCCATACGTAGAATGTATGCACACATGACTGTAAGTCGCTTTGGATAAAAGCGTCTGCAAAATGGCATTTATTATTATTAAGAGGGTAGCATATTTCAAACCTGCAGGCGCTACACAAAACGCTGAAATAAAATATAAAACATGCATTACCTTTGACGAGCTTCTTTTGTTGGCACTCCAATATGTCCCATAAACATCACAATTGGTCCTTTTTTTCAATTAATTCCGTCGATATGTACCCAAAATGTCAATTTATAAAGCGCGTTTGATCCGGAAAAAAACAGCTTCCCAAAACACAACGTCACTACAAAACATTTCAAAAGTTGCCTATAAACTTTGCCAAAATATTTCAAACTACTTTTGTAATACAACTGTAGGTATATTTAAATGTTAATAATCGATCAAATTGTAGACGGGGCAATCTGTATTCAATACAGCAAGTAAACAAACCATGCTCCTTTTTTCGTCTGCGCAACTCTCAACAGTGTAACCTTGTTCCAGGATGTGCTTCTTCTTCGTTGCACAAATGATTAACTTCAACCAAATTCCAAAGACTGGTGACATCCACTGGAAGTCGTAGGAACTGTAAAATGGTTCCTATAAAATATCCCTTGGCAAAGACAACTGAGGGAACGGTCAGAGGCAAAAAATAAAAACATTCTGAACAGTTAGTCCTCACGGTTTTGGCTGCTACATAAGTTTTGTTGTAGTCACAGACATGATTGAAACAGTTTTAGAAACTTCAGAGTGTTTTCTATCCACACCTACTAATCATATGCATTTCTTATATTCCTGGCATGAGTAGCAGGAAGTTGAAATCGGGCACGCTATTTATCCAAAAGTGAAAATGCTGCCCCCTATACCTTAACAGGTTTTAACATATAGCTTCGGTCAGCTTTAGAATCGGTAACTTGCAATAGGCAGGTTCAAAATATCTCAAGAACTAAAAGTGTAATTATTTTGGACACTCACTAAACCCTTAACCTCATCTAAATCAAATCAAATCAAATGTTATTGGTCACATACACATGGTTAGCAGATGTTAATGCGAGTGTAGTGAAATGCTTGTGCTTCTAGTTCCGACCGTGCAGTAATAATCTAACAATTTCACAATAACTATCTTATACACACAAGTGTGAAGGAATGAATAAGATAATGTACATATAAATATATGGATGAGCGATGGCTGAACGGCATAGACAAGATGCAGTAGACGGTATAGAGTACCGTATATACATTTGAGATGAGTAATGTAGGGTATGTAAACATTATATAAGTGCCATTGTTTAAAGTGACCAGTGATACATGTATTAAAGTAATTAAAGTATGTATGCAACAGCCTCTCTGAGTTAGTGGTGGCTGTTTAACAGTCTGATGGCCTTGAGATAGAAGCTGTTTTTCAGTCTCTCGGTCCCAGCTTTGATGCACCTGTACTGACCTCGCCTTCTGGATGATAGCGGGGTGAACAGGCAGTGGCTCGGGTGGTTGTTGTCCTTGATGATCTTTATGGCCTTCCTGTGACATCGGGTGGTGTAGGTATCCTGGAGGGCAGGTAGTTTGCCCCCGGTGATGCGTTGTGCAGACCTCACTACCCTCTGGAGAGCCTTACGGTTGTGGGCGGAGCAGTTGCCGTACCAGGCGGAGATACAGCCCGACACGATGCTCTCGATTGTGCATCTGTGAAAGTTTGTGAGCGTTTTTGGTGACAAGCCAAATTTCTTCAGCCTCCAGATGTTGAAGAGGCGCTATTGCGCCTTCTTCAACATGCTGTCGGTGTGGGTGGACCATTTCAGTTTGCCCGTGATGTGTACACAAAGGAACTTAAAACTTTCCACCTCCTCCATTACTGTCCCATCGATGTGGATAGGGGGGTGCTCCCTCTGCTGTTTCCTAAAGTGTACATCTCCTTTGTTTTGTTGAGGTTGAGTGTGAGGTTTTTTCCTGACACCACATTCCGAGGGCCCTCACCTCCTTCCTGTGGGCCGTCTCATCGTAGTTGGCAATCAAGCCTACTACTGTAGTATTGTCTGCAAACTTGATGATTGAGTTGGAGGCATGCATGGCCACGCAGTCGTGGGTAAACAGGGAGTACAGGAGAGGACTGAGAACGTGCCCTTGTGAGGCCCCAGTGTTGAGGATCAGCGGGTGGAGATGTTGTTTCCTACCCTCACCACCTAGGGGTGGCCCGTCAGAAAGTCAAGGACCGAGTTGCACAGGGCGGAGTCCAGACCCAGGGTCTCGAGCTTAATGACGAGTTTGAAGTTTACTATGGTGTTAGATCTATTATTGAATAATGTGGCGATTGAGCAAGTCGAGGAGACTTAACTTATTGGTGTAACACTAGATAGCAAGCTGTCATGGTCAAGATATTTTTTTATTTTACCTATATTTAATTAACCAGGTAGCCAAGTTGAGAACACGTTCTCATTTACAACTGCGACCTGGCCAAGATAAAGCAAAGCAGTGCGACACAAACAACAACACAGAGTTACACGTGGAATCACAAACATACATTCAATAATACAATAGAAAAAGTCTATATACAGTGTGTGCAAATGAGGTAGGATAAGGGAGGTAAGGCAATGAACATGGTGGCTAAATAATTACAATATAGCTATTAAACACCGGAGTGATAAATGTGCAGAAGATTAATGTGCAAGTAGAGATATTGGGGTGTAAAGGAGCAAAATAAATCAAATAAATTACAGTATGGGGATGAGGAAGTTGGATGGGCTATTTACAGATGGACTATGTACAGGTGCAGTAATCTGTGAGCTGCTCTGACAGCTGGTGCTTAAAGCTATACAATATATATATACTCAATGGTTGCTAAAATGGGAAGAGGTCTGTCCATGATAAGGAGCTGCTCTAAATGAACCAGGCAGGTCCTACAGGCCCTAG
This sequence comes from Oncorhynchus keta, assembly GCF_023373465.1. NCBI lineage: Eukaryota > Metazoa > Chordata > Actinopteri > Salmoniformes > Salmonidae > Oncorhynchus > Oncorhynchus keta. Next base: position 5,047,646 of record NC_068426.1, read on the forward strand.
TTTAGTCTCAGCTGGACTACTGCCCAGAGGTATGCATATCAATCTCTCCTGGCTCAAAGTGGAGGAGGGATTGACTGTATCACTATTGGTCTTTGTGTTGATGGGTGAAAGGTACCCAGCTGTCTGTTCAAGCAGTTGGCACACAGATTGGACACCTCACTGGTACAACAAAAGAGACATGCAGCCAGAGGTCTCTTCACAGTCCCAAGGTCCAGAACAGAGGGTACAACACAAGAGACAGACAGCCAGAGGTCTCTTCACAGTCCCAAGGTCCAGAACAGAGGGTACAACACAAGAGACAGACAGCCAGAGGTCTCTTCACAGTCCCAAGGTCCAGAACAGAGGCTGGGAAACGCACAGTGTGAAATAGAGCCATGACTTAATGGAACTCTCTGCCACCCCAGGTACTGTAACTCACGATAGCAATAAAAACAGATTCAAAAAACAGATTACACCTTACAGCACAACGGGGACTGTGAAGAGAAACAAACATTTTATATATTTAGTATTGTATTCTGTATTGCTATGTGTTGCATTATGTATTGTAGTTTGTATTGTAGTATGTATTGTATTATGTATTGTATTATGTATTGTATTATGTATTGTAGTATGTATTGTATTATGTATTGTATTATGTATTGTATTATGTATTGTATTATGTATTGTATTATGTATTGTAGTATGTATTGTATTATGTATTGTAGTTTGTATTGTATTATGTATTGTATTATGCATTGTATTATGTATTGTATTATGTATTGTATTATGTATTGTAGTATGTATTGTATTATGTATTGTATTATGTATTGTAGTTTGTATTGTAGTATGTATTGTATTATGTATTGTATTATGTATTGTATTATGTATTGTAGTTTGTATTGTAGTATGTATTGTATTATGTATTGTATTATGTATTGTATTATGTATTGTATTATGTATTGTATTATGTATTGTAGTTTGTATTGTATTATGTATTGTAGTTTGTATTGTATTATGTATTGTATTATGTATTGTATTATGTATTGTAGTTTGTATTGTAGTATGTATTGTAGTATGTATTGTATTATGTATTGTAGTTTGTATTGTATTATGTATTGTAGTATGTATTGTAGTATGTATTGTATTATGTATTGTAGTTTGTATTGTATTATGTATTGTATTATGTATTGTATTATGTATTGTATTATGTATTGTATTATGTATTGTAGTATGTATTGTATTATGTATTGTAGTTTGCATTGTAGTATGTATTGTATTATGTATTGTATTATGTATTGTAGTTTGTATTGTAGTATGTATTGTATTATGTATTGTATTATGTATTGTATTATGTATTGTAGTTTGTATTGTATTATGTATTGTAGTTTGTATTGTATTATGTATTGTATTATGTATTGTATTATGTATTGTAGTTTGTATTGTATTATGTATTGTAGTTTGTATTGTATTATGTATTGTAGTATATATTGTAGTATGTATTGTAGTACGTATTGTAGTATGTATTGTATTATGTATTGTATTATGTATTGTAGTTTGTATTGTATTATGTATTGTAGTTTGTATTGTATTATGTATTGTAGTATGTATTGTAGTATGTATTGTAGTACGTATTGTAGTATGTATTGTATTATGTATTGCTATTTGTTGAATTATGTATTGTATTATGTATTGTATTATGTATTGTATTATGTATTGTATTACATATTGTATTACGTATTGTATTGTATCATGTATTGTATTGTGCATTGTATTATGTGGTGTAGTTTGTATTCTATTATGTATTGTAATATATATTGTCTTATGTATTGCATTATGTATTGTATTATGTATTGCTATGTGTTGAATTATGTATTGTGTATTTCATTTTGTATTGTATTATGTATTCTATTGTGCATTGTATTATGTGGTGTAGTTTGTATTGTATTATGTGTATTATATTATGTATCGTATTATATATTGAAGTATGTATTGTATTATATATTGAAGTATGTATTGTATAATATATTGTATAATGTATTGTATTATGTATTGTATAATATATTGTATAATGTATTGTATAATATATTGTATAATGTATTGTATTATGTATTGAATCTTGTATTGTATAATATATTGTATAATGTATTGTATAATATATTGTATAATGTATTGTATTATGTATTGTATAATATATTGTATAATGTATTGTATTATGTATTGTATAATATATTGTATTATATATTGTATTATGTATTGTATAATATATTGTATAATGTATTGTATTATGTATTGAATTTTGTATTGTATTATGTATTGCATTAGGAATATTATGTATTTTATTTGTTGTGGTTTGTTTCCTGTTTGGACACAAGGAAAAGTAGCGGTTGCCTTGGCAGCAGCTAATTGGGGATCCTAATAGAAGTACTAAATAGGCTGGTTCTGACAGTCCATTTATGCGGGTAATGTGTAGACCTAGACGAGTTTCGGGTCAATTCTATGAAATCCAGTGGATTAAATTTGTACCAGAGGGTTAAAGGAAACCTGTCGTATCTTCTTCACCCAAGGCTTATACGGTAGACCTGCGCCTAGGCTATACACTTTTCATCTCCAATTATTCTGGTCGTAGTTAGTTTCATTGAGTGAAGTATGGATTAAGAGGTGGTATGGAGCTCCCTCTAGTGTTGGGGAAAACCAGCAGGGATGTGACTGATGAGACTGGTTGTGACTGTGTGAATGTAAAGAAGACGAAACCTTCCAGAATCTTCCAGGTAAAACAAAAGGTCATTTTTAATAATGAGATTGAGGGCTCTGTTTCACAGTTGGTAGATAGTGGGTTTCGACAAGGTGTCGAACGCGTTCCACAGGGATGCTGGCCCATGTAGACTCCAATGCTTCCCAGATTTGTGTCAAGTTGGCTTGGATGTCCTTTTGTTGAAGTGTAACGGATGTGAAACGGCTAGCTTAGTTAGCGGTGCGCGCTAAATAGCGTTTCAATCGGTTACGTCACTTGCTCTGAGACCTTGAAGTAGTAGTTCCCCTTGCTCTGCAAGGGCCGTGGCTTTTGTGGAGCGATGGGTAACGATGCTTCGAGGGTGACTGTTGTCGATGTGTGCAGAGGGTCCCTGGTTCGCGCCCGGGTATGGGCGAGGGGACGGACGTAAAGTTATACTGTTACAGAAGGACCATTCTTGATATACACGGGAAACTGTTGAGTGTGAAAAACTCAGCAACAGTGGAGTTCTTGACACAAAACTGTGCACCTGGCACTTTCTACCATACCCTGTTCAAAGGCACTTAAATCTTGTGTCTTGCCCATAAACCCTTTGAATGGCACACATACACAATCCATGTCTCAAGGCTTAAAAATTATTCTTTATCCTGTCTCCTCCCCTTCATCTACACCGATTTGAAATGAATTTAACAAGTGACATCAATAAGGGATCATAGCTTTCACCTGGATTCACCTTAGTTCATGTCATAGAAAGAGCAGTGTTTTATTAAATGTTTTGGAACACTCAGTCTATGTTATATTACTGAGATTTTCCATGAAGTTATATTTCTGTGTCTGGGAAGCTGCTTCAATAAAGTCTTAAAACTGAGATGCTTGACGGACACACAGCCGGACAGACAGAGGACGTTCAGTTCAGTGGTCAGCGTCCAAAGTAATGTCTATCTGATTAGAGCGACGACGAACAGTTCAGTGGTCAGGCTCCAAAGTAATGTCTATCTGATTAGAGGGACCTCCAGTTCTGCCCTGTTATTTTCAGGGGACACGACAGCAGCACTGACTTCTCCCTGTTATTGGTCCTCATAGCTTTCACACGCCATAGTACACTTGTGTGTGTTTTTATTTGTGCAACAGTCAGCATGTTGATTGACAACCTCTTTGCTGGGAAATAGTGATTTTTTTTCTTTCATGTTTTATTTTAAATATTTTATTCTCTTTTTGTATTAATGTTTCATTTTCTGGTGTGTTTCCAATGGGTCATTTTGTAAATGTAAGATGCTCCCTTAACACGGCTCCCTGTTAAAATAAATGATACATGTTGATGATTTCTCTGTCCAAATGCGTGTAGTATAACGAAAACGTGTTTGACCTTCAGCGATAGGAAGGCGGTGAGACTGGGGAAAGGACAGAGAGAGAAAGAGAGAGAGAGACACAGAGAGAGAGAGACAGAGAGAGAGAGAGATACAGAGAGAGAGACACAGAGAGAGAGAGACAGAGAGAGAGAGATACAGAGAGAGAGAGATACAGAGAGAGAGAGACAGAGAGAGAGATACAGAGAGAGATACAGAGAGAGATAGAGGGAGAAAGACAGAGAGAGAGAGCGAGAGAGAGAGAAAGAGAGAGAGAGAGAGAGAGAGAGAGAGAGAGAGAGAGAGAGAGAGAGAGAAAGAAAGAGAGAGAGAGACAGAGAGAGAGAGAGAGAGAGAGAGAGAGAGAGAGAAAGAAAGAAAGAAAGAAAGAAAGAAAGAAAGAAAGAAAGAGAAGAATACAGAGAGAGAGAGAGAGAGAGAGAAAGAAAGAGAGAGAGAGACAGAGAGAGAGACAGAGAGAGAGAGAGAGAGAGAGAGAGAGAGAGAGAGAGAGAGAGAGAGAAAGAAAGAAAGAAAGAAAGAAAGAAAGAAAGAAAGAAAGAAAGAAAGAAAGAAAGAAAGAAAGAGAAGAATACAGAGAGAGAGAGAGAGAGAGAGAGAGAGAGAGAGAGAAAGAAAGAGTAGGGAGACAGAGAGAGAGACAGAGAGAGAGAGAGAGAGAGAGAGAGAGAGAGAGAGAGAGAGAGAGAGAGAGAGAGAGAGAGAGAGAGAGAAAGAAAGAAAGAAAGAAAGAAAGAAAGAAAGAAAGAGAAGAATACAGAGAGAGAGAGAGAGAGAGAGAGAGAGAATAAGAGACCAGGGTACATTTTCCCAGTCTCTGTCTCTAATAATCTCTCTGTCTATTTCCGAAGAAACCCTCAACCTCTATAGAATATTGACTAGAACCCCAACATGTGATCACGTTACTCCAGTGCTAGCCTCTCTACACTGGCTTCCTGTTAAGGCTAGGGATGAGGATTTATTTTCAAGGATTTACTGCTAACCTACAAAGCATTACATGGTTTTGCTTCCCACCTATCTCTCCGATTTGGTCCTGCCAAACAGCTGGAGGGAGGGCTTTCTCCTATAGAGCTCCATTTTTATGGAATGGTCTGCCTATCCATGTGAGAGACGGTCTCAACTCAGACTCAATCTCGCAGACTCGATCTTGACCTTTAAGTCTTTAATGAAGACTCATCTCTTCAATAGGTCCTATGATTGAGTATAGTCTAGCCCAGGGGTGCGAAGGTGAACGGAAAGGTACTTAAATTAACCGCCCTTGCTGTTTCTGCCTGGCCGGCTCCCCTCTCTCCACTGGGATTCTCTTCCTCTGAACCTATTACGGGGGTCACAGGCCATCTAGTGCTCCTCCATGCCGTCCCAAGGAGGGGAATGAGTCACTTGAGTGGTTTGAGTCACTAACGTGATCTTCCTGTCCGGATTGGCCAATATAATACATATTTCATGAGGCCTATTTTGAGGGCCGAGTTTTACCCTAATACAGTGGCCTGAAACTCATACATTATAGGCCACATCTCTTTTTGGCCAAGTCAAACAAGCCAACATTTCAGGTTAAAATTAGGTCTAGGTTTAACGTAACATTAAGGCCTAGGCAGGATGTGAATTACGGGGGAGCCAGGGGAGGCTCAGCTCCCTTGAATGAGAAGTCAGCTCACCCCTGAATGACACGTCAGCTCACCCCTGAATGACACGTTAGCTCTCCCCTGAATGACACGTCAGCTCACCCCTGAATGACACATTAGCTCTCCCCTGAATGACACGTTAGCTCTCCCCTGAATGAGAAGTCAGCTCACCCCTGAATGACACATTAGCTCTCCCCTGAATGAGAAGTCAGCTCACCCCTGAATGACACGTCAGCTCTCCCCTGAATGACACGTCAGCTCACCCCTGAATGACACATTAGCTCTCCCCTGAATGAGAAGTCAGCTCACCCCTGAATGACACGTCAGCTCTCCCCTGAATGACACGTCAGCTCACCCCTGAATGACACATTAGCTCTCCCCTGAATGAGAAGTCAGCTCACCCCTGAATGACACATTAGCTCTCCCCTGAATGACACGTTAGCTCTCCCCTGAATGAGAAGTCAGCTCACCCCTGAATGACACGTCAGCTCTCCCCTGAATGACACGTTAGCTCTCCCCTGAATGACATGCTAGCTCTCCCCTGAATGACACGTCAGCTCTCCCTTGAATGACACGTCAGCGCTCCCCTGAATGACACGTTAGCTCTCCCCTGAATGACACATTAGCTCTCCCCTGAATGACACGTCAGCTCACCCCTGAATGACACGTCAGCTCACCCCTGAATGACACGTCAGCTCTCCCCTGAATGACACGTCAGCTCTCCCCTGAATGACACGTCAGCTCACCCCTGAATGACACGTTAGCTCTCCACTGAATGACACGTTAGCTCTCCCCTGAACGACACGTTAGCTCTCCCCTGAATGACACGTTAGCTCTCCCCTGAATGACACGTCAGCTCACCCCTGAATGACACGTCAGCTCACCCCTGAATGACACGTCAGCTCTCCCCTGAATGACACGTCAGCTCTCCCCTGAATGACACGTTAGCTCTCCACTGAATGACACGTTAGCTCTCCCCTGAACGACACGTCAGCTCTCCCCTGAATGACACGTCAGCTCTCCCCTGAATGACACGTCAGCTCACCCCTGAATGACACGTTAGCTCTCCACTGAATGACACGTTAGCTCTCCCCTGAACGACACGTTAGCTCACCCCTGAACGACACGCTAGCTCTCCCCTGAATGACACGTCAGCTCACCCCTGAACGACACGTTAGCTCTCCACTGAATGAGACAGCTCTCCCCTGAATGACACGTTAGCTCTCCACTGAATGACACGTCAGCTCTCCCCTGAATGACACGTCCCCTGAATGAGACAGCTCTCCCCTGAATGACACGTTAGTTCTCCCCTGAATGAGACAGCTCTCCCCTGAATGACACGTTAGCTCTCCCCTGAATGACACGCTAGCTCTCCCCTGAATGACATGCTAGCTCTCCCCTGAATGACATGCTAGCTCTCCCCTGAATGACACGTTAGCTCTCCAGTGAATGACACATCAGCTCTCCACTGAATGACACGTTAGCTCTCCCCTGAATGACACGTTAGCTATCCAGTGAATGACACGTCAGCTCTCCACTGAATGACACGTTAGCTCTCCCCTGAATGACACGTCAGCTCTCCCCTGAATGACACATTAGCTCTCCCCTGAATGACACATTAGCTCTCCCCTGAATGACACGTCAGCTCTCCCCTGAATGAGACAGCTCTCCCCTGAATGACACGTCAGCTCTCCCCTGAATGAGACAGCTCTCCCCTGAATGACACGTCAGCTCTCCCCTGAATGACACGTCAGCTCTCCCCTGAATGACACGTCCCCTGAATGAGACAGCTCTCCCCTGAATGACACGTTAGCTCTCCCCTGAATGAGACAGCTCTCCCCTGAATGACACGTTAGCTCTCCCCTGAATGACACGCTAGCTCTCCCCTGAATGACATGCTAGCTCTCCCCTGAATGACATGCTAGCTCTCCGCTGAATGACACGTTAGCTCTCCAGTGAATGACACGTCAGCTCTCCACTGAATGACACGTTAGCTCTCCCCTGAATGACACGTTAGCTCTCCAGTGAATGACACGTCAGCTCTCCACTGAATGACACGTTAGCTCTCCCCTGAATGACACGTCAGCTCACCCCTGAATGACACATTAGCTCTCCCCTGAATGACACGTCAGCTCTCCCCTGAATGACACGTCAGCTCTCCCCTGAATGAGACAGCTCTCCCCTGAATGACACGTCAGCTCTCCCCTGAATGACACGTCAGCTCTCCCCTGAATGAGACAGCTCTCCCCTGAATGACACGTCAGCTCTCCCCTGAATGACACGTTAGCTCTCCCCTGAATGACACGTCAGCTCTCCCCTGAATGAGACAGCTCTCCCCTGAATGACACATCAGCTCACCCCTGAATGACACATTAGCTCTCCCCTGAATGACATGCTAGCTCTCCCCTGAATGACACGTCAGCTCTCCCCTGAATGACACGTTAGCTCTCCCCTGAATGACACGTTAGCTCTCCCCTGAATGACACGTTAGCTCTCCCCTGAATGACACGTCACACTTTGATGCGGTCTCTAAATAATGCCCATTTAACCATTCTACGAGTTGTTTAGAATGTAGTGGTAAATATGTTTTACACCCCCCAACTCTCTGTTATGGTTTAAACCAACACCTCCACCTCTCTGTTATAGTTTAAACCAACACCCCCCAACTCTCTGTTATGGTTTAAACCAACAACCCTCCACCTCTCTGTTATGGTTTAAACCAACACCCCCTCCCCCCCACCTCTCTGTTATGGTTTAAACCAACACCCCCACCTCTCTGTTATGGTTTAAACCAACACCCTCCACCTCTCTGTTATAGTTTAAACCAACACCCCCCCACCTCTCTGCTATGGTTTAAACCAACACCCCCCACCTCTCTGCTATGGTTTAAACCAACGCCCCCCCACCTCTCTGTTATGGTTTAAACCAACACCCCCCTACCTCTCTGTTATGGTTTAAACCAACACCCCCACCTCTCTGTTATGGTTTAAACCAACACCCCCCCACCTCTCTGTTATGGATTAAACCAACACCCTCCACCTCTCTGTTATGGTTTAAACCAACACCCCCACCTCTCTGTTATAGTTTAAACCAACACCCCCCCCCCCACCTCTCTGCTATGGTTTAAACCAACACCTCCACACCTGCCTGTTATGGTTTAAACCAACACCCCCCCTACCTCTCTGTTATGGTTTAAACCAACACCCCCCACACACCTCTCTGCTATGGTTTAAACCAACAACCTCCACCTCTCTGTTATGGTTTAAACCAACACCCCCCCCCACCTCTCTGCTATGGTTTAAACCAACAACCTCCACCTCTCTGTTGTGGTTTAAACCAACACTCTCCACCTCTCTGTTCACGTGTATTTCTCCACACACACTACATTCAGAGAGTGCACTGTTATGAACTTGAAAAGCAATTAAGAAACCAATCAGGCACATTTGGGCAGTCTTGATACAACATTTTGAACATAAATGTAATGGTTCATTGGATCAGTCTAAAACTTTGCACATATACTGCTCCCATCTAGTGGCAAAAATCTAAATTACACCTGGGCTGGAATATCACATTATGGCCTTTCTCTTGCATTTCAAAGATGATGGTAAGAAAAAAAAAGAAGAAGAAAAATGCATGTTTTGTATTATCTTTTACCAGATCTAATGTGTTATATTCTCCACAAACTTCAACGTGTTTCCTTTCAAATAGTATCAAGAATATGCATATCCTTGCTTCAGATCCTGAGCTACAGGCAGTTAGATTTGGGTATGTAATGTTAGGTGAAAATGTAGAAAAAGCCTCCGATCCTTTTAATGGAAGCATTAGTGAGTATTTGTGTTTGAATTGGTTTTGAATCGGGGACCTTGACCATACACATGAGAAATACCTTTAGTGGAATGTGGAGAGAAATATCCCATTCTGCCTTACTGATACTAGGCTGTGTGTGTGCATCTGTTCATTCAGGAATTCCTCATCAGGGACGTGGTTAATGTCTCAGTGAGAGCCAGGGTTGGTTTATGATGCCCTACAGATCTACCAGCGGCAGAATGGTGAGCCACCACCTGCACATGTACCAGGTGCACATGTACCAGGGGTGGCAGGTAGCCTAGTGGTTAGAGTGTTGGGCCAGTAACTGAAAGGTTGCTGGATCAAATCCCCAAAGCTGACAAAAAAATTATAATAATCTGCCCATGAACAAGGCAGTTAACCCACTGTTTTCCTGTAGGCTGTCATTGTAAATAAGAATCGGTTCTTAACTGACCTGCCAAGGTAAAACTAATAATAATAATGATGCATGTAGACAGAGAGAGGAAGTGTTGCGGTCTGGGAACAGACTGTGTAAGCCAGCGGTCCCATTTTTGCCCATTAATGACTAGACAACGGATATTCACATTTGCACAGGTGGTATAGGGTTAACGTCTTGTCAGTGGCTGATGCAGCAGAGATGCCTGGGAGTACCAGCATGCTGTCTACACAGTTTGTGATGTGGCAGCATGGTGCCCTTGGTGCAGGAAACCGAGTTGTCATCCCAAGTTGCTTTGCTTGGAGAATCAGGGACACAGATCCCCGTTCACAGTACACTGGGTACCTCCTGGGCTCATTCTCAAAGCACGTGGCATGATGTTATGCCCAAAACGTTGTCCGTTTTCAGACACTTATGAGCACTACATTAGTACGGCGTCATGTCACTTGCTGTGAACAGAACACAACCTCTCCCTCAGTTTGTATACTCCACCAACACTTGGCAGGTGCATCTTCAAGACATCAAAATCCTATATACTGGGCACACCATGTCATATCAAAGATTCTAAAGGTTGTTAGTTTATTTCTAACTCAAGAAATGTAATCATTGCACTTTCTTCCTGCACAACACAATTTAAATGGGAAAAATGTCAGATTTTATTTCTACATCCGAAAGTTAAACTTAAATAAATAGTGGTACATTAGTTTGCATTCATATTTGTTTTCTTTTTGGATATAAAGTTTCAAAAAGGTACAATTTTACAAATTTTAGACAACGTTTATCTATATTAAAAATGGGTTACCATAATCATACGATTGAAATGTCACCCTCAAAACAACAGTTAAAGAGGGAGCACTGCATGAGGGTGAGAGAGAGAGAGCTAGAATGTAAACAGTAGAGTAGTCAACTGAGTGAGAGCTAGAATGTAAACAGCAGAGTAGTCAACTGAGTGAGAGAGCTAGAATGTAAACAGCAGAGTAGTCAACTGAGTGAGAGAGCTAGAATGTAAACAGTAGAGTAGTCAACTGAGTGAGAGAGCTAGAATGTAAACAGTAGAGTAGTCAACTGAGTGAGAGAGATAGAATGTAAACAGCAGAGTAGTCAACTGAGTGAGAGAGCTAGAATGTAAACAGCAGAGTAGTCAACTGAGTGAGAGAGCTAGAATGTAAACAGTAGAGTAGTTAACTGAGTGAGAGAGATAGAATGTAAACAGTAGAGTAGTCAACTGAGTGAGAGAGCTAGAATGTAAACAGTAGAGTAGTCAACTGAGTGAGAGAGATAGAATGTAAACAGCAGAGTAGAGAACTGAGTGAGAGAGCTAGAATGTAAACAGTAGAGTAGTTAACTGAGTGAGAGAGCTAGAATGTAAACAGTAGAGTAGTCAACTGAGTGAGAGAGATAGAATGTAAACAGCAGAGTAGTCAACTGAGTGAGAGAGATAGAATGTAAACAGTAGAGTAGTCAACTGAGTGAGAGAGCTAGAATGTAAACAGCAGAATAGTCAACTGAGTGAGAGAGCTAGAATGTAAACAGCAGAGTAGTCAACTGAGTGAGAGAGCTAGAATGTAAACAGCAGAGTAGTTAACTGAGTGAGAGAGCTAGAATGTAAACAGCAGAGTAGTCAACTGAGTGAGAGAGATAGAATGTAAACAGCAGAATAGTCAACTGAGTGAGAGAGCTAGAATGTAAACAGTAGAGTAGTCAACTGAGTGAGAGAGATAGAATGTAAACAGCAGAGTAGTCAACTGAGTGAGAGAGCTAGAATGTAAACAGCAGAGTAGTCAACTGAGTGAGAGAGCTAGAATGTAAACAGCAGAGTAGTTAACTGAGTGAGAGAGATAGAATGTAAACAGCAGAGTAGTCAACTGAGTGAGAGCTAGAATGTAAACAGCAGAGTAGTTAACTGAGTGAGAGAGATAGAATGTAAACAGCAGAATAGTCAACTGAGTGAGAGAGATAGAATGTAAACAGCAGAGTAATCAACTGATAGCTAGTTGGAGATAAACAGTTGTGGTAGCAGGGACAAAGTGTTTCACAAGTGTTCTACTGAACAACCATCGTCATCTACATCATCATCATTGGTATTGGATCTATATCAACACCCAAAAGAGAAGTGAGAAAAAGAAGTAAGTGTTTGGTTTGGTTCAAATCAAATTGTATTTGTCACATGTGTAGACCTTGAAATGCTTACTTAACAAGCCCTTTAACCAACATTGCATTTTAATAAAAAAATTAAATATATAACAAATAATTAAGGAGCAACAATGAATAAACAGTAGCGAGGCTGTATACAAGGGGCTTCGGGCACAGAGTCAATGTGCAGTTAGTTGAGATAACTGAGGTAATATGTAGGTAGAGGTAAAGTGACGATGCATGGTTAGTGAACAAAGGGTAAGAGCCTCATAAAAATTGGGAGGGGGTGGGATGCAAATAGTTCAGGAGTCTTATGGCTTGGGGGTAGCAGCTGTTAAGAAGAATTTTGGACCTAGACTTGGTGTTCCAGTACCGCTTGCCGTGTAGTAGCAGAGAGAACAGTCTATGACTGGGGTGGCTGGAGTCTTTGACAATTTTTTGGGCCTTCCTCTGACACCGCCTGGTATAGAGGTCCTGGATGGCAGGAAGCTTGTCCCCGGTGATGTACTGGGCAGTACTCTGTAGCGCCTTGTGGTCAGAGGCTGAGCAGTTGCCATACCAGGCATAGTCAGGATGCTCTCAATGGTGCAGCTGTATAACTTTTGAGTCATGCCCTCTTCAGGACTGTCTTGGTGTGTTTGGACCATGAGTTTGTTGGTGATGTGGACACCAAGTAACTTGAAGCTCTCAACCTGCTCCACTTCAGCCCTGTCGATGAGAATGAGACCAGCCTTTCAAAGCACTTCATGGCTACAGATGCGAGTGCTACGGTAGTGCTACGGTAGTCATTTAGACAGGTTACCTTGGTGTTCTAGGGCACAGGGACTATGGTGGTCTGCTTGAAAGATGTTGGTATTACAGACTCGGTTAGGGACAGGTTGAAAATGGCAGTTGGTCAGCGCATGCTCGGAGTACATGTCCTGGTAATCAGTCTGACCCTGTGTCCTTGTGAATGTTGTCCTGTTTAAAGGTCTTACTCAGATCGGCTACAAAGAGCGTGATCACACAGTCGTCCGGAACAGCTGATGCTCTCATGCATGTTTTAGTGTTGCTTGCCTCAAAGTGAGCATCACATTTATTTTGCTGGTCTGGTAGACTCATGTCACTGGGCAGCTTGTGGCTGTGCTTCCCTTTGACGTCTGTAATAGTTTACAAGTCCTGCCACATCCGAAAAGCGTCAGGAGCCGGTGTAGTACCATTCAATCTTCATCCTGTATTGACGCTTTGCCTGTTTGATGGTTCGTCGGAGGGCATAGCAGGATTTCTTGTAAGCTTCCGTTAGAGTCCCGTTAGAGTCCCGCACCTTGAAAGTGGCAGCTCTACCCTTTAGCTCAGTGAGGATGTTGCCTATAATCCATGGCGTCTGTTTGGGGTATGTGCGTACAGTCACTGTGGGGACAACGTCATCAATGCACTTATTGATGAAGCCGGTGACTGAGGTGGTATACTCCTCAATGCCATCGGAAGAGTCCCGGGAACATGTTCCAGTCTGTGCTAGCAAAACAGTCCTGTAGCTTATTATCTGTGTCCTCTGACCACTTCCTTATAGAGCGAGTCACTGGTACTTCCTGCTTTAGTTTTTGCTTGTAAGCAGGAATCAGGAGGATAGAGTTATGGTCAGATTTGCCAAATGGAGGGCAAAGGAGAGCCTGGTACGCGTCTCCGTGTGTGGAGTAAAGGTGGTCTAGAGTTTTTTTCTCCTCTGGTTGCACATTTAACATGTTGATAGAAATGAGGAAAAACAGATTGAAGTTTCCCAGCATTAAAGTCCCCGGCCACTAGGAGCGCCACCTCTGGATGAGCATTTTCCTGTTTGCGTATGGCCCTATACAGTTATTTTAGTGCTATCTTAGTGCCAGCATCGGACTGGGGTGGTAAATAGACAGCTTTGAAAACTCTCTTGGTAAATAGTGTGGTCTACAGTTTATCATGAGATACTCTACCTCAGGCGATTAGACTCCGTGCACCAGCTGTTATTTACAAATAGACACACACCGAAGGGTTTTTGTAGACTCTTTCCATGTGATGATGGTGGGCCTTTAATGAAGTAATTTCAAAAGTAAAGCCATGTTCACAGAGAAAAGTTAACCTTTGAAAATTGTCTGGTACCCACCTGCACAGGATTATATCAAGGCTAATTTCATCCCATTCCTTCACTATGTCAGCCAACCATAGTGCTTCAGCTGTATGTTTTCCTGTCATCAGTCTTTGTGAAAAATATTGCATCATTTTTAGGGGCTTGGACTGGAAGGTCTCCCCCTAGTTGCTTGACAGTGGATGCTAGATGCAGTGGTCTTTAGAGAGGTCTTTAGAGAGGTCTTTAGAGAGGTCTTCAGAGAGATCTTCAGAGAGGTCTTCAGAGAGGTCTTTAGAGAGGTCTTCAGAGAGGTCTTTAGAGAGGTCTTCAGAGAGGTCTTCAGAGAGGTCTTCAGAGAGGTCTTTAGAGAGGTCTTCAGAGAGGTCTTTAGAGAGGTCTTTAGAGAGGTCTTCAGAGAGGTCTTCAGATAGGTCTTCGGAGAGGTCTTCAGAGATGTCTTCAGAGAGGTCTTCAGTGAGGTCTTCAGAGAGGTCTTCAGAGAGGTCTTTAGAGAGGTCTTTAGAGAGGTCTTCAGAGAGGTCTTCAGAGAGGTCTTCAGAGAGGTCTTCAGAGAGATCTTTAGAGAGGTCTTTAGAGAGGTCTTCATAGAGGTCTTTAGAGAGGTCTTCAGAGAGGTCTTTAGAGAGGTCTTCAGAGAGGTCTTTAGAGAGGTCTTTCGAGAGGTCTTCAGAGAGGTCTTTAGAGAGGTCTTCAGAGAGGTCTTCAGATAGGTCTTTAGAGAGGTCTTCAGAGTCTTTAGATAGGTCTTTAGAGAGGTCTTTAGAGAGGTCTTCAGAGAGGTTTTTAGAGAGGTCTTTAGAGAGGTATTCAGAGAGGTCTTCAGAGAGGTCTTTAGAGAGGTCTTCAGAGAGGTCTTTAGAGAGGTCTTTAGAGAGGTCTTCAGAGAGGTCTTCAGAGAGGTCTTTAGAGAGGTCTTTAGAGAGGTCTTTCGAGAGGTCTTCAGAGAGGTCTTTAGAGAGGTCTTCAGAGAGGTCTTTAGAGAGGTCTTTAGAGAGGTCTTCAGAGAGGTCTTCAGAGAGGTCTTTAGAGAGGTCTTCAGAGAGTTCTTTAGAGAGGTCTTCAGGGAGGTCTTCAGAGAGGTCTTCAGAGAGGTCTTCAGAGATGTCTTCAGAGAGGTCTTCAGTGAGGTCTTCAGAGAGGTCTTCAGAGAGGTCTTTAGAGAGGTCTTTAGAGAGGTCTTCAGAGAGGTCTTCAGAGAGGTCTTTAGAGAGGTCTTTCGAGAGGTCTTTAGAGAGGTCTTCAGAGAGGTCTTCAGAGAGGTCTTTAGAGAGGTCTTCAGAGAGGTCTTCAGAGAATCTTCAGAGAGGTCTTTAGAGAGGTCTTCAGAGAGGTCTTTAGAGAGGTCTTTAGAGAGGTCTTTAGAGAGGTCTTCAGAGAGGTCTTTAGAGAGGTCTTCAGAGAGGTCTTTAGAGAGGTCTTCAGAGAGGTTTTTAGAGAGGTCTTTAGAGAGGTCTTCAGAGAGGTCTTTAGAGAGGTCTTCAGAGAGGTTTTTAGAGAGGTCTTCAGAGAGGTTTTTAGAGAGGTCTTCAGAGAGGTTTTTAGAGAGGTCTTCAGAGAGGTCTTTAGAGAGGTCTTCAGAGAGGTCTTTAGAGAGGTCTTCAGAGAGGTCTTTAGAGAGGTCTTTAGAGAGGTCTTCAGAGAGGTCTTTAGAGAGGTCTTTAGAGAGGTCTTCAGAGAGGTCTTTAGAGAGGTCTTTAGAGAGGTCTTTAGAGAGGTCTTTAGAGAGGTCTTCAGAGAGGTCTTTAGAGAGGTCTTCAGAGAGGTCTTTAGAGAGGTCTTCAGAGAGGTCTTTAGAGAGGTCTTCAGAGAGGTCTTTAGAGAGGTCTTTAGAGAGGTCTTTAGAGAGGTCTTCAGAGAGGTCTTTAGAGAGGTCTTCAGAGAGGTCTTTAGAGAGGTCTTCAGAGAGGTTTTTAGAGAGGTCTTTAGAGAGGTCTTCAGAGAGGTCGAGCAGAAGGGGTCTTGGTCCATCAGGGTCTTTTACAGTCAATCTCGAGATGTACTCCAAGAGATATGTCAGAAGAAACAATAATCTGTTATTATGGAGGAGCAAAGAATTCTGTTGTGGAAAAAAAACGAAAGGACACCGCTTCTTTCAAATTCTGTCATTGTAATGTACTTGGTGTAAAACGGTTTGTCTGTATGTGGGTCGCAACCTGGGTTTCTTTAGCGTACCGATGCATAGGAATCATCTCCTACTGGCTTTGTTATAACTCACTCTGAGATCTGATGCAAGTCTACCTGATATTCCTGCCTTCAGCTTTCACTAAATGACTATGACTCTCAAAAACATACATGCTTATATCAATATCCTGACTGGTTTTAGATCGTAAATACCATGTACACACCTTAGTTATTTATCAGGACAGCCATATCATTTAGAAAGCATAAAGCCAACCCGGATTGTCCATTCACAAACATCACAGCTTTTATTAACTAGCTAGCTACTGTACCTTGGGCAACAACTTGATAACGTTACCTGTCAAGCAGAAAACAGGCCATCTATGCATCTGACTTCCCTTTTAGGGTCATAACTTCTCTCCAGTGATTCAAAATGTTACCTATATTTCAATCTCTTTTTTCTTCTTCCAGAAAGCCTTTATCGTCCGGCCGTGATTGGGCGGTGCACAATTGGCCCAGCGTCGTCCGTCTATGGCCAGGAAACTGTACATAAAAATGTGTTCTTTAACTGACTTGACAAGTTAAATAAAAAAAAATCTTATTTTTTGGGCACCTGTATCCGCAACCAGTGGGGCGGGATGCTTGCTTAAGAAATCCGCCAATGTTGATTGGGCTCGGAAGAAGATGACCACGCCTCTGAGTGACTCTGCTCACAGGAAACTGGCTTTTCTTGTCCAATGGGAAAACAGATATTCTGAAGGCACTTTTGTAAGGGCCCCAAGCATTCAAATAAATAAATTGTCATCATCATAATGGGGTGGGGGGAATCCCTAACAAATACAAATAACACTGTTACTACAGATATATTATGTACTTTTTATGACATTATAATGCAAACATTCTACACAATTCTCCGTTAATGAGTGCTGATGTCACAGAGAAAAACAACCAGTCCACCCGTCATCTCCAAACTGTCCAGGAGATGGAGACAAATGCTCCCTATGTGTCCGTGCCTTTCTCTAATACTTCTCATTCAGACAATTGGGATCAATTGTACTACATTTGTTAATCTAAAAATGCTCCTTTGTCACCTAGTGACCACCCTCGATTAGAATCCAACCCTGCTGTTTTTAGTCTGTCTCTGTGCTAGCAACCACTCTAGGTTAGATTCCAACCCAGCTATTCTGAGTCTGTCTCTGTGCTAGCAACCACTCTAGGTTAGATTCCAACCCTGCTATTCTTAGTCTATTGTCCTATATGATACAGGTGTTGGGTTGTTCTAGACTCTTGTCCTATATGATACAGGTGTTGGGTTGTTCTAGACTCTTTCCCTATATGATAGAGGTGTTGGGTTGTTCTAGTCTCTTGTCCTATATGATACAGGTGTTGGGTTGTTCTAATCTCTTTCCCTATATGATACAGGTGTTGGGTTGTTCTAGTCTCGTTCCCTATATGATACAGGTGTTGGGTTGTTCTAGTCTCGTTCCCTATATGATACAGGTGTTGGGTTGTTCTAATCTCTTTCCCTATATGATACAGGTGTTGGGTTGTTCTAATCTCTTTCCCTATATGATACAGGTGTTGGGTTGTTCTAGTCTCTTGTCCTATATGATACAGGTGTTGGGTTGTTCTAGACTCTTTCCCTATATTATACAGGTGTTGGGTTGTTCTAATCTCGTTCCCTGTATGATACAGGTGTTGGGTTGTTCTAGTCTCTTTCCCTATATGATACAGGTGTTGGGTTGTTCTAGACTCTTTCCCTATATGATACAGGTGTTGGGTTGTTCTAGTCTCGTTCCCTATATGATACAGGTGTTGGGTTGTTCTAATCTCTTTCCCTATATGATACAGGTGTTGGGTTGTTCTAGTCTCGTTCCCTATATGATACAGGTGTTGGGTTGTTCTAGTCTCTTGTCCTATATGATACAGGTGTTGGGTTGTTCTAGTCTCGTTCCCTATATGATACAGGTGTTGGGTTGTTCTAGTCTCTTTCCCTATATGATACAGGTGTTGGGTTGTTCTAATCTCGTTCCCTATATGATACAGGTGTTGGGTTGTTCTAATCTCGTTCCCTATATGATACAGGTGTTGGGTTGTTCTAGACTCTTTCCCTATATGATACAGGTGTTGGGTTGTTCTAGACTCTTGTCCTATATGATACAGGTGTTGGGTTGTTCTAATCTCGTTCCCTATATGATACAGGTGTTGGGTTGTTCTAATCTCGTTCCCTATATGATACAGGTGTTGGGTTGTTCTAGTCTCTTGTCCTATATGATACAGGTGTTGGGTTGTTCTAGACTCTTTCCCTATATGATACAGGTGTTGGGTTGTTCTAGTCTCTTTCCCTATATGATACAGGTGTTGGGTTGTTCTAGACTCTTTCCCTATATGATACAGGTGTTGGGTTGTTCTAGTCTCTTTCCCTATATGATACAGGTGTTGGGTTGTTCTAATCTCTTTCCCTATATGATACAGGTGTTGGGTTGTTCTAGTCTCTTTCCCTATATGATACAGGTGTTGGGTTGTTCTAGTCTCTTTCCCTATATGATACAGGTGTTGGGTTGTTCTAGACTCTTTCCCTATATGATACAGGTGTTGGGTTGTTCTAATCTCGTTCCCTATATGATACAGGTGTTGGGTTGTTCTAGTCTCTTTCCCTATATGATACAGGTGTTGGGTTGTTCTAGTCTCTTGTCCTATATGATACAGGTGTTGGGTTGTTCTAGTCTCTTTCCCTATATGATACAGGTGTTGGGTTGTTCTAGTCTCGTTCCCTATATGATACAGGTGTTGGGTTGTTCTAGTCTCGTTCCCTATATGATACAGGTGTTGGGTTGTTCTAGTCTCGTTCCCTATATGATACAGGTGTTGGGTTGTTCTAGTCTCTTTCCCAATATGATACAGGTGTTGGGTTGTTCTAGTCTCTTGTCCTATATGATACAGGTGTTGGGTTGTTCTAATCTCGTTCCCTATATGATACAGGTGTTGGGTTGTTCTAGTCTCTTGTCCTATATGATACAGGTGTTGGGTTGTTCTAATCTCTTTCCCTATATGATACAGGTGTTGGGTTGTTCTAGTCTCTTTCCCTATATGATACAGTTGTTGGGTTGTTCTAGTCTCTTTCCCTATATGATACAGGTGTTGGGTTGTTCTAGACTCTTTCCCTATATGATACAGGTGTTGGGTTGTTCTAGTCTCGTTCCCTATATGATACAGGTGTTGGGTTGTTCTAATCTCTTTCCCTATATGATACAGGTGTTGGGTTGTTCTAGTCTCTTGTCCTATATGATACCGGTGTTGGGTTGTTCTAATCTCGTTCCCTATATGATACAGGTGTTGGGTTGTTCTAGTCTCTTGTCCTATATGATACAGGTGTTGGGTTGTTCTAATCTCTTTCCCTATATGATACAGGTGTTGGGTTGTTCTAGTCTCTTTCCCTATATGATACAGGTGTTGGGTTGTTCTAGTCTCTTTCCCTATATGATACAGGTGTTGGGTTGTTCTAATCTCTTTCCCTATATGATACAGGTGTTGGGTTGTTCTAATCTCGTTCCCTATATGATACAGGTGTTGGGTTGTTCTAGACCCTTGTCCTATATGATACAGGTGTTGGGTTGTTCTAGTCTCTTTCCCTATATGATACAGGTGTTGGGTTGTTCTAGTCTCTTTCCCTATATGATACAGGTGTTGGGTTGTTCTAGTCTCTTTCCCTATATGATACAGGTGTTGGGTTGTTCTAGTCTCGTTCCCTATATGATACAGGTGTTGGGTTGTTCTAGTCTCTTTCCCTATATGATACAGGTGTTGGGTTGTTCTAATCTCTTTCCCTATATGATACAGGTGTTGGGTTGTTCTAGACTCTTGTCCTATATGATACAGGTGTTGGGTTGTTCTAGACTCGTTCCCTATATGATACAGGTGTTGGGTTGTTCTAGTCTCTTTCCCTATATGATACAGGTGTTGGGTTGTTCTAATCTCTTTCCCTATATGATACAGGTGTTGGGTTGTTCTAGACTCTTGTCCTATATGATACAGGTGTTGGGTTGTTCTAGTCTCTTGTCCTATATGATACAGGTGTTGGGTTGTTCTAGACTCTTGTCCTATATGATACAGGTGTTGGGTTGTTCTAGTCTCTTTCCCTATATGATACAGGTGTTGGGTTGTTCTAGTCTCTTTCCCTATATGATACAGGTGTTGGGTTGTTCTAGTCTCTTTCCCTATATGATACAGGTGTTGGGTTGTTCTAGTCTCTTGTCCTATATGATACAGGTGTTGGGTTGTTCTAGTCTCGTTCCCTATATGATACAGGTGTTGGGTTGTTCTAGTCTCTTTCCCTATATGATACAGGTGTTGGGTTGTTCTAGTCTCTTTCCCTATATGATACAGGTGTTGGGTTGTTCTAGTCTCTTTCCCTATATGATACAGGTGTTGGGTTGTTCTAGTCTCGTTCCCTATATGATACAGGTGTTGGGTTGTTCTAGACTCTTTCCCTATATGATACAGGTGTTGGGTTGTTCTAGTCTCGTTCCCTATATGATACAGGTGTTGGGTTGTTCTAGTCTCGTTCCCTATATGATACAGGTGTTGGGTTGTTCTAGTCTCTTTCCCTATATGATACAGGTGTTGGGTTGTTCTAGTCTCTTGTCCTATATGATACAGGTGTTGGGTTGTTCTAATCTCTTTCCCTATATGATACAGGTGTTGGGTTGTTCTAGTCTCGTTCCCTATATGATACAGGTGTTGGGTTGTTCTAGTCTCGTTCCCTATATGATACAGGTGTTGGGTTGTTCTAGACTCTTTCCCTATATGATACAGGTGTTGGGTTGTTCTAATCTCGTTCCCTATATGATACAGGTGTTGGGTTGTTCTAGTCTCTTTCCCTATATGATACAGGTGTTGGGTTGTTCTAGTCTCTTGTCCTATATGATACAGGTGTTGGGTTGTTCTAGTCTCTTTCCCTATATGATACAGGTGTTGGGTTGTTCTAGTCTCGTTCCCTATATGATACAGGTGTTGGGTTGTTCTAGTCTCGTTCCCTATATGATACAGGTGTTGGGTTGTTCTAGTCTCGTTCCCTATATGATACAGGTGTTGGGTTGTTCTAGTCTCTTTCCCAATATGATACAGGTGTTGGGTTGTTCTAGTCTCTTGTCCTATATGATACAGGTGTTGGGTTGTTCTAATCTCGTTCCCTATATGATACAGGTGTTGGGTTGTTCTAGTCTCTTGTCCTATATGATACAGGTGTTGGGTTGTTCTAATCTCTTTCCCTATATGATACAGGTGTTGGGTTGTTCTAGTCTCTTTCCCTATATGATACAGTTGTTGGGTTGTTCTAGTCTCTTTCCCTATATGATACAGGTGTTGGGTTGTTCTAGACTCTTTCCCTATATGATACAGGTGTTGGGTTGTTCTAGTCTCGTTCCCTATATGATACAGGTGTTGGGTTGTTCTAATCTCTTTCCCTATATGATACAGGTGTTGGGTTGTTCTAGTCTCTTGTCCTATATGATACCGGTGTTGGGTTGTTCTAATCTCGTTCCCTATATGATACAGGTGTTGGGTTGTTCTAGTCTCTTGTCCTATATGATACAGGTGTTGGGTTGTTCTAATCTCTTTCCCTATATGATACAGGTGTTGGGTTGTTCTAGTCTCTTTCCCTATATGATACAGGTGTTGGGTTGTTCTAGTCTCTTTCCCTATATGATACAGGTGTTGGGTTGTTCTAATCTCTTTCCCTATATGATACAGGTGTTGGGTTGTTCTAATCTCGTTCCCTATATGATACAGGTGTTGGGTTGTTCTAGACCCTTGTCCTATATGATACAGGTGTTGGGTTGTTCTAGTCTCTTTCCCTATATGATACAGGTGTTGGGTTGTTCTAGTCTCTTTCCCTATATGATACAGGTGTTGGGTTGTTCTAGTCTCTTTCCCTATATGATACAGGTGTTGGGTTGTTCTAGTCTCGTTCCCTATATGATACAGGTGTTGGGTTGTTCTAGTCTCTTTCCCTATATGATACAGGTGTTGGGTTGTTCTAATCTCTTTCCTATATGATACAGGTGTTGGGTTGTTCTAGACTCTTGTCCTATATGATACAGGTGTTGGGTTGTTCTAGACTCGTTCCCTATATGATACAGGTGTTGGGTTGTTCTAGTCTCTTTCCCTATATGATACAGGTGTTGGGTTGTTCTAATCTCTTTCCCTATATGATACAGGTGTTGGGTTGTTCTAGACTCTTGTCCTATATGATACAGGTGTTGGGTTGTTCTAGTCTCTTGTCCTATATGATACAGGTGTTGGGTTGTTCTAGACTCTTGTCCTATATGATACAGGTGTTGGGTTGTTCTAGTCTCTTTCCCTATATGATACAGGTGTTGGGTTGTTCTAGTCTCTTTCCCTATATGATACAGGTGTTGGGTTGTTCTAGTCTCTTTCCCTATATGATACAGGTGTTGGGTTGTTCTAGTCTCTTGTCCTATATGATACAGGTGTTGGGTTGTTCTAGTCTCGTTCCCTATATGATACAGGTGTTGGGTTGTTCTAGTCTCTTTCCCTATATGATACAGGTGTTGGGTTGTTCTAGTCTCTTTCCCTATATGATACAGGTGTTGGGTTGTTCTAGTCTCTTTCCCTATATGATACAGGTGTTGGGTTGTTCTAGTCTCGTTCCCTATATGATACAGGTGTTGGGTTGTTCTAGACTCTTTCCCTATATGATACAGGTGTTGGGTTGTTCTAGTCTCGTTCCCTATATGATACAGGTGTTGGGTTGTTCTAGTCTCGTTCCCTATATGATACAGGTGTTGGGTTGTTCTAGTCTCTTTCCCTATATGATACAGGTGTTGGGTTGTTCTAGTCTCTTGTCCTATATGATACAGGTGTTGGGTTGTTCTAATCTCTTTCCCTATATGATACAGGTGTTGGGTTGTTCTAGTCTCGTTCCCTATATGATACAGGTGTTGGGTTGTTCTAGTCTCGTTCCCTATATGATACAGGTGTTGGGTTGTTCTAATCTCTTTCCCTATATGATACAGGTGTTGGGTTGTTCTAGTCTCTTTCCCTATATGATACAGGTGTTGGGTTGTTCTAGTCTCTTTCCCTATATGATACAGGTGTTGGGTTGTTCTAATCTCGTTCCCTATATGATACAGCTGTTGGGTTGTTCTAGACTCTTTCCCTATATGATACAGGTGTTGGGTTGTTCTAGTCTCTTGTCCTATATGATACAGGTTTTGGGTTGTTCTAGACTCTTGTCCTATATGATACAGGTGTTGGGTTGTTCTAGTCTCTTTCCCTATATGATACAGGTTTTGGGTTGTTCTAGACTCTTGTCCTATATGATACAGGTGTTGGGTTGTTCTAGTCTCTTTCCCTATGTGATAGACACTATAGAGTTAAACTTCATAGAACCAGGAAATGACCCTTCACTGTAGAGTTAAACTTCATAGAACCAGGAAATGACCCGTCACTGTAGAGTTAAACTTCATAGAACCAGGAAATGACCCTTCACTGTAGAGTTAAACTTCATAGAACCAGGAAATGACCCGTCACTGTAGAGTTAAACTTCATAGAACCAGGAAATGACCCTTCACTATAGAGTTAAACTTCATAGAACCAGGAAATGACCCTTCACTATAGAGTTAAACTTCATAGAACCAGGAAATGACCCTTCACTATAGAGTTAAACTTCATAGAACCAGGAAATGACCCTTCACTGTAGAGTTAAACTTCATAGAACCAGGAAATTACCCGTCACTGTAGAGTTTGGAAATTGGAAATGAGCTTTAACTACAGGGTTCAACGTTATAAATGACTGGGTAATGGTGACAAATGGGATGATATGTACATAATTAGTGGTCCCCTCATGCACAGGTTCCGTTCTTAACATAATGTCTGCCTCTGGTCTTATGGTGCGGAGGCCTCTGGGCCTAACAGCCTTACAAATCATTCCTGTAGCCTATTTCACATGTTTTTCCTGTGTACAAATCTTGTGAAATATGATCAACTGTGATTATCCTCTGTTTGTGTTTTGGATGAACGCTAGATTTGAGAGGGCATGATGAGTATTGGTAGTTTTATGGATTTTAGGTAGTAAATAAAGTTGTCTAGGGCATGGGCTGTCTGGTACATATAAGTAAAACATGTATTTGTCAGTATTGTAGTTGTTCTCATGAAGTTTTGTGTGATCTGTCTTTGGGTCTCCTGCTGCTGTCAGTCAGCGGTCTACAATGTTTTGAATTTACTCAATTGTCTTTGATGTTTGATCCTCCATCTCCTGTTTTTTTTAGAACTATGTTGAATTCTTACTTAATTACTTTAAAAGCTGTACGCTCATGTTTTCTTACATTATCTGTCCCTGCCACATGAAACCTACACGCAGTAAAGGAAACACAGTCCTTGGGAGTTTAGTTCTGCGTCATATGAGACACTGACAGCAGCTTGGGTTCCCATTGGGATGGACTAATGCATGGTAGTCTTTGATTGTCAGTATTGCAGTTACAATTATTAAGTAGTTTTAAATTCTTGTGATTTGTATGCTGCAGACTATTGGACTTGAGTTTTAGTTGCATAATGAGTCAGTTTATAACTGCATATTCCCGCGTATTACTAGCAATAACTTGGTATTACTAGCAATAACTTGGTATTACTAGCAATAACTTGGCATTGGTTAGGATGTTGGCACTGGAGAGATATTGTAGTAATAACTTGGTATTGGTTAGGATGTTGGCACTGGAGAGATATTGTAGTAATAACTTGGTATTGGTTAGGATGTTGGCACTGGAGAGATATTGTAGCAATAACTTGGTATTGGTTAGGATGTTGGCACTGGAGAGATATTGTAGCAATAACTTGGTATTGGTTAGGATGTTGGCACTGGAGAGATATTGTAGTAATAACTTGGTATTGGTTAGGATGTTGGCACTGGAGAGATATTGTAGTAATAACTTGGTATTGGTTAGGATGTTGGCACTGGAGAGATATTGCAACGACAAAGGGAAGCCCAGAAAGTGTCTACGTCCAGATATGTTATTGCTGTCGATTAACATGTCTAAGGAAGTAGGTAAAGAGCTACGGTCAAGTCTCAGTTCCTGGTAAGGCCAGGCTAGTTTCAGTTCAACATTGAGGTGAGGACACTGGACTGAGATATTGTAGTAATAACTTGGCATTGGTTAGGATGTTGGCAATGGAAGAGAGAAGAAACCTCAGGAAAAAAGGCGGTTAAAGGGTTGTATCCCAACAACAATCTAACTGTTGTCTTATCTCACACACACACACGCACACGCACGCACGCACGCACGCACGCACGCACGCACGCACGCACGCACGCACGCACACACACACACACACACACACACACACACACACACACACACACACACACACACACACACACACACACACACACACACACACACACACACACACACACACACACACACACACACACACACACGTCCCTGCCCAACAAGGTTCTGGACTCAGGCTGGGCCACGATAACACAAAGAGGAGGAAAAGACTCAGTTCCTGCATAGCAACAGAGACGGATTGTTTATCCTTGACACCGAAGGAGGTGATTTAGTCGGAAGGCATAAATCTATTCTGTGTGACCTGTATGTGTGTTATGGAGCTGCAGCATCCAGTTTGGGTGTAACACATTTAGGCCCAGCTTCCTTTGGTGTCCAACTGGATTTGTACCAGAACATAGAACCGAAAAAGTAGGAAGATCCCTCCTGAGCTCCAGAACATAGAACCTTACAAGTAGGAAGATCCCTCCTGAGCTCCAGAACATAGAACCTAACAAGTAGGAAGATCCCTCCTGAGCTCCAGAACATAGAACCTTACAAGTAGGAAGATCCCTCCTGAGCTCCAGAACATAGAACCTAACAAGTAGGAAGATCCCTCCTGAGCTCCAGAACATAGAACCTAACAAGTAGGAAGAACCCTCCTGAGCTCCATGTGATCTATCTTAATGGGTGTATGGATGAACACAAGGCCCTGTCCAGAAGTTGCTATGCTGCAAGCCTAAAAGTAACTGATACTGATAGGTTAAAGGACATTGGAGTGTTGGGGAGCAAAATTGGTACACTATTAATAGTTTAATTGGTCTAACCAGCAGTTAAAAATCTTTACAGCTGTATCTGGTCTCCATTACACTGAATCGTAATGTGCTGTGTGAATCATCCTATGCTGTGTGAATCGTAACGTGCTGTGTGGATCATCCTACGCTGTGTGAATTGTAATGTGCTGTGTGGATCATCCTATGCTGTGTGAATCGTAATGTGCTGTATGGATCATCCTACTCTTTATTTAACCCTTATTTTACCAGGTCAGTTGACTGAGAACACATTCTCATTTATAGTAACAACCTGGGGAATAGCTACAGGGGAGTGGAGGGGGAACAATGAGTGAATTGGAAGCTGGGGATGATTAGGTGACCATGAAGATCAGATTGGGAATTTAACCAGGACAACGGGATAAACGCCCCTACTCTTACGATAAGTGCCATGGGATCTTTAGTGACCATCTGAAAGAAGGCAACCTACACAGGGCAATGTCCCCAATCACTGCTCTGGGGTATTGGTATATTTTCTTTTGACCAGAGGAAAGAGTGCCACCTACTGGGCCTCCAACACCACTTCCAGCAGCATCTGGTCTCTCGTCCAGGGACCAACCAGGACCAACCCTGCTTAGCTTCAGAAGCAAGCCAGCAGTGGGATGCAGGGTGGTTTCCTGCTGGCTAACGTGCTTGCCAAATGACAAGATATCGCATAATGGGAGTTGAACATCTGGGTGAAAACCAGGAATCCTAAAATCCTGACCATATGGAAAGATCCAGGCTGTGTGAATGGTAATGCGCTGTGTGGATCATAATGCTCTGTGTGGATCGTAATGCGCTGTGTGGATCATCCTGCGCTGTGTAGATCGTAATGCGCTGTGTAGATCGTAATGCGCTGTGTAGATCGTAATGCGCTGTGTAGATCGTAATGCGCTGTGTGGATCGTCCTGCACTGTGTGGATCATAATGCTCTGTGTGGATCGTCCTGCGCTGTGTAGATGGTAATGCGCTGTGTGGATCGTCCTGCGCTGTGTGGATCGTCCTGCACTGTGTGGATCATAATGCTCTGTGTGGATCGTCCTGCGCTGTGTGGATCGTAACGCTGTGTAGATGGTAATGCGCTGTGTGGATCGTAATGCGCTGTGTGGATCGTAATGCGCTGTGTGGATCGTCCTGCGCTGTGTGGATCGTCCTGCGCTGTGTGGATCATAATGCTCTGTGTGGATCGTCCTGCGCTGTGTAGATGGTAATGCGCTGTGTAGATCGTAATGCGCTGTGTAGATCGTAATGCGCTGTGTAGATCGTAATGCGCTGTGTGGATGGTAATGCTCTGTGTGTATCGTAATGCTCTGTGTGGATCGTCCTGCGCTGTGTGGATCGTCCTGCGCTGTGTGGATCGTAATACGCTGTGTAGAACGTAATGCGCTGTGTGGATCGTAATGCTCTGTGTGGATCATCCTGCGCTGTGTGGATGGTAATGCTCTGTGTGTATCGTAATGCGCTGTGTGGATCGTCCTGCGCTGTGTGGATCGTAATGCGCTGTATGGATCAGATTGTAGGATTTTTAATGAATTTATTTGCAAATTATGGTGGAAAATAAGTATTTGGTCAATAACAAAAGTTTATCTCAATACTTTGTTATATACCCTTTGTTGGCAATGACAGAGGTCAAACGTTTTCTGTCTTCACAAGGTTTCCACACACTGTTGCTGGTATTTTGGCCCATTCCTCCATGCAGGTCTCCTCTAGAGCAGTGATGTTTTGGGGCTGTTGCTGGGCAACACGGACTTTCAACTCCCTTCAAAGATTTTCTATGGGGTTGAGATCTGGAGACTGGCTAGGCCACTCCAGGACCTTGAAATGCTTCTTACGAAGCCACTCATTTGTTGCCCGGGCGGTGTGTTTGGGATCGTGGTCATGCTGAAAGACCCAGCCACGTTTCAATTTCAATGCCCTTGCTGATGGAAGGAGGTTTTCACTCAAAATCTCACGATATCCATGGCCCCATTCATTCTTTCCTTTACACGGATCAGTCGTCCTGGTCCCTTTGCAGAAAAAAAGCCCCAAAGTATAATGTTTCCATCCCCGTGCTTCACAGTAGGTATGGTGTTCTTTGGATGCAACTCAGCATTCTTTGTCCTCCAAACACGACGAGTTGAGTTTTTACCAAAAAGTTATATTTTGGTTTCATCTGACCATTTGACTTTCTCCCAATCTTCTTCTGGATCATCCAAATGCTCTCTAGCAAACTTCAGACGGGCCTGGACATGTACTGGCTTAAGCAGGGGGACACGTCTGCAGGATTTGAGTCCCTGGCGGCGCAGTGTGTTACTGATGGTAGGCTTTGTTACTTTGGTGTCAGCTCTTGCAGGTCATTCACTAGGTCCCCCATGTGGTTCTGTGATTTTTGCTCACCGTTCTTGTGATCATTTTGACCCCACGGGGTGAGATCTTGCGTGGAGCCCCAGATCGAGGGAGATTATCAGTGGTCTTGTAGGTCTTGTATGTCTTCCATTTCCTAATAATTGCTCCCACAGTTGATTTCTTCAAACCAAGCGGCTTACCTATTGCAGATCCAGTCTTCCCAGCCTGGTGCAGGTCTACAATTTTGTTTCTGGTGTCCTTTGACAGCTCTTTGGTCTTGGCCATAGTGGAGTTTGGAGTGTGACTGTTTGAGGTTGTGGACAGGTGTCTTTTATACTGATAACAAGTTCAAACAGGTGCCATTAATACAGGTAACGAGTGGAGGACAGAGGAGCCTCTTAATGAAGAAGTTACAGGTCTGTGAGAGCCAGAAATCTTGCTTGTTTGTAGGTGACCAAATACTTATTTTCCACCATAATTTGCAAATAAATTCATAAAAAATCCTACAATGTGATTTTCTGGATATTTTTTCTTCATTTTGTCTGTCATAGTTGAAGTGTACCTATGATGAAAATTACAGGCCTCTCTCATCTTTTTAAGTGGGAGAACTTGCACAATTGGTGGCTGACTAAATACTTTTTTGCCCCGCTGTATGGTGCAAACTCCTCCTAGCCAACGCCTCTACCAATCCAACGCTTTTTAGGCTTGTGGGAAGTAGTGAACGAGTGCACACTTACTTTAGGAGAATGGAGATATTATTGGGATATTCCCATAGCTTACTGTAGCTTTGGCGCTCCTGTGTGGCGCAGCGTTCTAAGGCACTGTATCTCAGTGCTAGAGGTGTCACTACAGACCCTGGTTCGATTCCAGCCTGTATCACAACCGGCAGTGATTGGTAGCACACAATTGGCCCAGCTTTGTTAGGGTTTGGGCGGGGTAGGCCGTCATTGTAAAATGAGAATTTGTTTGTGCCTAGTTATAAAAAAATAACAAATACTGTACAGAGTGACATGCGAAAGCCTTCACCCCCCTCTGCATTTTTCATATTTTGTTGCCTTACAACCTGGAATTACATTTTTTTTATTTTTTAGGTTTGTATGTATCATTTGATTTACTTTAAAGATTGTGAAACAAACAAGAAAAAAGACACACAAAAAAAACAGAAAACTTGAGCGTGCATAATTATTCACCCCCCCCAAAGCCAATACTTTGTAGAGCCACCTTTTTCAGCAATTAGAGCTGCAAGTCTCTTGGGGTATGTCTCTATAAGCTTGGAACATCCTTCAAGTTGGATGGGTTCCACTGGTGTACAGCAGTCTTTAAGTCATACCACAGATTCTCAATTGGATTGAGGTCTGGTCTTTAAATGTTTCCTGTTAAAGCACTCAAGTGTTGCTTTAGCAGTATGCTTAGGGTCATTGTCCTCCTGGAAGGTGATCCTCCGTCCCAGTCTTAAATCTCCGGAATCCTGAAACAGGTTTCTCTCAATAATTTCACTGTATTTAGCTTATTCCTTAAATTCTGGCCAGTTTCCCAGTCCCTGCCAATGAAAAACATCCCGACAGCATGATGCTGCCACCACCATGCTTCCCTGTGGGGATGGTATTATCGGGGTGATGAGAGGTGCTGGGTTTGCGCCTGACATAGCGTTTTCCTTGCTGGCCAAAAAGCTCAATTTTAGTCTCATTTGACCAGAGTACCTTCTTCCTTATGTTGGGGGCGTCTCCCACATGCCTTTTTCTTTAAGCAATGGCTTTTTTTCTGGCCACTCTTCCGTAAAGCCCAGCTCTGTGGAGTGTACAGCTTAAAGTGGTCCTATGGACAGATACTCCAATCTCCGCTGTGGAGCTTTGCAGCTGCTTCAGGGTTAACTTTGCTCTCTTTGTTGCCTCTCTGATTAATGCCCTCCTTGCATGGTCTGTGAGTTTTGGTGGGCGGCCCTCTCTTCGCTGGTTTGTTGTGGTGCAATATTCTTTCCATTTTTTAGTAATAGATTTAATGGTGCTCTGTGGGATGTTCAAAGTTCTGTTTTTATAACCCAACCCTGATCTCCACAACTTTGTCCCTGACCTGTTTGGAGCTCCTTGGTCTTCATGGTGCCACTTGCTTGGTGGTGTTGCAGACTCTGGTGCATTACCAGAACTGTCATATATGCACTGAGATCATGTAACAGATCATGTGACAGATTGCACACAGGTGAACTTTATTTAACTACTTATGTGACTCCTGGAGGTAATTGGTTGCACCAGATCTTATTTAGAGGCTTCAAAGCAAAGTGGGTGAATGCATATGTACACACCACTTTTCAGTTTTTAATTTTTAAATGTTTTTTTAAACAAGTTATTTTTTAAATTTCACTCCACCAATTTGGACTATTTTGTCCATTACATGAAATCCAAATTAAAATCCATTTAAATTACAGGTTGTAATGCAACAAAATAGGAAAAACACCAAGGGGGATGAATACTTTTGCAAGGCACTATATGAGATGAGTAATGCAAAATATGTAGGCATTATTAAAGTGACTAGGTTGTTGTCCTTCATTATCTTTTTGGCATTATTTTGAGTGCTGTAGGTGTCCTGGAGTGCAGGCCCCCGGTGATGCGTTGGGCAGACCACTCTGGAGAGCCCTTCGGTTGTGAGCTGTGCCGATGCCGTACCATGCGGTGATACAGCCCGACAGGATGCTCTCTCTTGGGCATCTATAAAAGTTTGCACTGTTGCGCCTTCTTCACCATATTGTCTGTGTTGGTGGACCATTTCAGTTTGTCCAAGGAACTTGAAGCTTTCCACCTTCTCCAATGCGGTCCCAATGATGTGGATAGGGGGGGTGTTCCCTTTGCTGTTTCCTGAAGTCCACGATTATGTCCTTTGTTTTCTTGACGTTGAGTGAGAAGTTATTTTCCTGGCACCACACTCCCAGAGCCCTCACCTCCTCCCTGTAGGCCGTCTCCTCTGCTCGTCATTGTTGGTAATCAAGCCTACGATTAACTCCTTTGTTTTGTTGACGTTGATTAGAGGTTATTTTCCTGGCACCACACTCCCAGAGCCCTGACCTCTTCTTGTCATTGTTGGTAATCAAGCATAATACTGTTGTGTCATCTGCAAATTTGATGATTGAGTTGGAGGCGTGCTTGGCCACGCAGTCATGGGTGAACAGGGAGTATAGGAGGGGGCTGAGCATGCACCCTTGTGGGGCCCCAGTGTTGAGGATCAGCAAAGTGGAGGTGTTGTTTCCTACCTTCACCACCTGGGGGTGGCCTGTCCTCCCTCCTCTCTCCCTCTTGTCCAGGCAGGGTCAGAGAAACACAACCCACTGGGGAGTCAAACCCATCCAGTCAGATTGAACCCCCCCAAAAAATATATTGTTTATTTTAATGCTTGTCAGTGTTCCAAACAGGACATATTTTGTCTTTTTACACTGTAAAACATTTCCTGTAAAATGTACAGTACCTTACTGGCAAAAATTGGCAAGTAATTTCATAGAATTGCAATGCCAAGCAATGGTTGGAGTGGTGTAAAGCTCGCAGCCAATGGACTCTGGAGCAATGTAAACGCATTCCTCAAGGCAGTTCGACGGACGAATCTGGGTTTTGCGGATGTCAGGAAAACGCCACCTGCCCGAATGCATAGTTCCAACTGTAAAGTTTGGTGGAAAAGGAATAATGGTCTGGGGCTGTTTTTCATGGTTCGGGCCAGGCTCCTTAGTTCCAGTGGGACATCTTAACGCTACAGCATACAATGACATTCTAGACAATTCTGTGCTTCCAACTTTGTGGCTATAGTTTGTTTCAGCATGCCAATGGCACAGTGAACAAAGCTAGGTCCATAAAGATATGGTTTGTCGAGATCTGGGTGGAAGAACTTGACTGGCCTCCACAGAGCCCTGACTTCAACCCCTATCGAACACCTTTGGAATGAATTGGTACGCCGACTGCAAGCCAGGCCTCACTAATGCTGAATGGAAGCAAGTCCACACTGTAATGTTTCAACATCTAGTGCAAAGCCTTCACAGAAGAGTGGTGTCACGTTCTGACCTTAGTTCCTTTTTTTTACGTCTCTATTTTTGGTTTGGTCAGGGCATGAGTTGGGGTGGGCATTCTATGTTTTTGTTCTATGTTTTGTATTTCTATGTGTTTGGCCTGGTGTGGTTCCCAATCAGAGGCAGCTGTCTATCGTTGTCTCTGATTGAGAACCATACTTAGGTAGCCTGTTTTCCCACCTGGTGTTTGTTGTTTCCTGTTTTGTGTTGTTCACCTGATAGGACTGTTTCGTTTGTTCACCTTTGTTATTTTGATTTCATTGTTTAATAAATTTAACGTGGACTATGCTGCATTCTGGTCCGATCCTTCAAATTCCTCATCCGACGAAGAAGAAGACAACCGTTACAAGTGGAGGCTGTTAAAGCAACAAAGAGTGGGACCAACTCCATATTAGTGTGTGTGTGTGTGTGTGTGTGTGTGTGTGTGTGTGTGTGTGTGTGTGTGTGTGTGTGTGTGTGGAGGTTGTTATAGCAGCAAAGTGGGGGACCAACTGCATATTAATGCCCAGGATTTTGGAATGAGATGTTCGACGAGCAGATGAAAATATACGACGGCATTCTTATTCAGAACAATAAGGTAGATAAATATTATAACAAGATGCAACATTAGTGAGAAGAGTGAAAATATATGTATTTGTATCTTTGGATTGTAAAATAATTAGAAATAGGGATCAGCAGCAGCAGGGTGCTAACTCAGCACCATCATTGTAAAATAAGAAATGTGTTTTTATTAACTGATGTGCCGAGTTAAATATATATATATTTTTTAAACATCTGAAATATTTAGATATAGTCATCTATTTCCTACTATTTATTTCATTTCCATGACAATTTTAAGAATAAATTCCTCACCTTTTCTGACTGATGATTTTGCGAAATCGCCTACGACAAGTTATGATGGGCTTCGTTCCATCTCATTTCATGGGACCTACTGTACTTCACAGTAGTGTATAAACTCAAGTATTTTCCTCTTTGCGACCTGAAGTAGAACGGTAGAACAAACCTTTCCATTGAAGTTTGTAGGTCTGAATACAGAAATATCAAATTTCTCAAGTAGACAATATTTAATTTATCAACATAATACATATCACAACTATTTTAGAATAAATTACTTACCTTTTTCTGGCCTTGATGAGTTTTATACCTGAGGTAGACATACAACAAATTAACATGTGCATCTCATTTAATTGGGCCTATTAGATAGGCTATTATATTTTATAGTTTTCGCTCTAGCCTAGCATAGCCTAGCCTACAGTATATGCATCCAACATGGAGCGCAGTTTATAACACACAGTACAATTCTTTAAAACAGTTGATCTTTTGCATTGAAATGTGTAGGTTACCACTGTAAGTAGACCTACTGTAGTTTTCATTTCTTTCCACAACAATTCAGAAATGGTCAAATGTCACCGGAAAAGAAAATGTTCTGCCAATACCTCCAAAGACAATTGACCAAGTTCACCATTGCTATTTCCTGTAGATACTGTCTGTAGATACTGTCTGTAGATACTGTCTTGGCCTAATTCCAATATTTCCAAAGTACAGTATACAGCAAATAAGGTGTCACTGTAAAAGGTTGAATGATGGGTGTTTTTCAGGCGGATTTAAAATGCTCAAGCGGCAACACTTTTTTGACCTGATTTATAACGGGAAACGTGTGTGTATGGCGCCAAGTTTACAAATCTCAATATTTTTGGGTACGCTTGAGCAAAGAAACGTCCTCTCACTGTCAACTGTGTTAACTTTCAACAAACTTAACATGTGTAAATATTTGTATGAACATAAGAAGATTCAACAACTAAGACATGAACTGAATAAGTTCCACAGACATGTGACTAACAGAAATGGAATAATGTGTCCCTGAACAAAGGGTGGGTCAAAATCAAAAGTAACAGTCAGTATCTGGTGTGGCCACCAGCTGCATTTAGTACTGCAGTGCATCTCCTCTTCATGGACTGCACCAGATTTGCCAGTTTTTGCTGTGAGATGTTACCCCGACTCTTCCACCAAGGCACCTACAAGTTCCCGGACATTTATTGGGGGAATGGCCCTAGCCCTCACCCTCTGATCCAACAGGTCCCAGATGTGCTCAATGGGATTGAGATCCGGGCTCTTTGCAGAACACTGACATTCCTATCTTGCAGGAAATCACACACAGAACGAGCAGTATGGCTGGTGGCATTGTCATGCTGGAGGGTCATGTCAGGATGAGCCTGCAGGAAGGGTACCACATGAGGGAGGAGGATGTCTTCCCTGTAACACACAGCGTTGAGTTTGCAATGACAACAAGCTCAGTCCGATGATGCTGTGACACACCGCCCCAGACAATAAAGGCACCCTCCACCTTCAAATCGATCCCTCTCCAGAGTACAGGCATCGGTGTA
The DNA here is from genome assembly GCF_023373465.1 of Oncorhynchus keta. NCBI lineage: Eukaryota > Metazoa > Chordata > Actinopteri > Salmoniformes > Salmonidae > Oncorhynchus > Oncorhynchus keta. Next base: position 5,082,787 of record NC_068426.1, read on the forward strand.
ACGCTCATTCCTTCGATGATAAACGCAAAATCGACCATCACCCCTGGTGAGACAAAACCGTGATTCGTCAGTGAAGAGCACTTTGTGCCAGTCCTTTCTGGTCCAGCGACGGTGGGTTTGTGCCCATAGACGGCATTGTTGCCGGTGATGTCTGGTGAGGACCTGCCAGGCCTACAAGCCCTCAATCCAGCCTCTCTCAGCCTATTTTGCGGACAGTCTGAGCACTGATGGAGGGATTGTGTGTTCCTGGTGTAACTCGGGCAGTTGTTGATGCCATCCTGTACCTGTCCCACAGGTGTGGTGTTCGGATGTACCGATCCTGTGCAGATGTTGTTACACGTGGTCTGCCACTGCGAGGACGATCAGCTGTCCATCCTGTCTCCCTGTAGCGCTGTCTTAGGCGCCTCACAGTACGGACATTGCAATTCATTGCCCTGGCCACATCTTCAGTCCTCATTACTCCTTGCAGCATGCCTAAGGCACATTCACGCAGATGAGCAGGGACCCTGGGCATCTTTCTTTTGGTGTTTTTCAGAGTCAGAGCCTCTTTAGTGTCCTAAGTTTTCATAACTGTGACCTTAATTGCCTACCGTCTGTAAGCTGTTAGTGTCTTAACGACCGTTCCACAGGTGCATGTTCATAAATTGTTTATGGTTCATAGAACAAGCATAGGAATTAGTGTTTAAACCCTTTACAATGAAGATCTGTGAAGTTATTTGGATTTTTACGAATTATCTATAAAAGACAGGGTCCTGAAAAAGGGACGTTTCTTTTTTTGCTGAGTTTATATTTAGAGTTAAATTTATGCAACAGTTATGAATGAGGCCCCTGGTTGGCAGGGAGCTCAGCACCAGAGATGTACTGTGCCGGACGCATTACCCTCTGTAGCGCCTTGCTGTCGGATTCCCGAGCATTTGTCATACCAGGCGGTGATTCAGCCAGTCAAGTTGCTCTCAATGGTGCAGCTGTAGAATTTTTTTGGAGGATCTGAGGTCCCATGCCACATTTTTTACAGCCTCCTGAAGAGGAATAGCGTTATCGTGCCCTCTTCACAACTGTGTTGGTTTGTGTGGACCATGATAATTCCTTAGTGATGTGGACACCGAGGAACTTGAAGCTCTCAACCCTCTCCACTACAGCCTTGTCAGTGTGGATGGGGGGCATGCTCGGGCCCTCTGTTTCCTGTAGTCCACAATCAGCTCGTTTTGTCTTGCTGACATTGAGGTTGTGATCGTGGCAGCACTCTGCCAGGTCTCTGACCTCCTCCCTATAAGCTTTCTCATTATCATCAACCGATTTTTGAGATGTCTACTTGTCTGACAAACACTGCTCTAGCGCTGTCACCTTTCACCTTCACCAGCAGATGCGGAAGTGAAAATGATTGAGACGAATCCAATGCAAAAATGAGATATCTCTATCTTAAATTTACCGATTTTTATGTAGATTTTTTTATTACGCTACTTAGATTTCCGCAGTGGCGTGGACATCGACCTTTTAATATAGATGGAGCCTACTCATAGCCTGCTGGCTCATGAGTGGTCCGTGTCAACAGGTGGTCCTGTGTGAGGAGAAATGTAGTAGTCAGAGTGGATCAGAACTGATGTTGACACCATCAGGATAGGTCTGTAGGTGTTGTAGTTAGAGAGAACTGATGTTGACACCACCAGGATAGGTCTGTAGGTGTTGTAGTTAGAGAGAACTGATGTTGACACCACCAGGATAGGTCTGTAGGTGTTGTAGTTAGAGAGAACTGATGTTGACACCACCAGGATCTGGATAGGTTTGTATGTGTTGTAGTTAGAGACAACTGATGTTGACACCATCAGGATAGGTTTGTATGTGTTGTAGTTAGAGACAACTGATGTTGACACCATCAGGATAGGTCTGTAGGTCAGGATAGGTCTGTAGGTGTTGTAGTTAGAGAGAACAGATGTTGACACCATCAGGATAGGTCTGTAGGTGTTGTAGTTAGAGAGAACTGATGTTGACACCACCAGGATAGGTCTGTAGGTGTTGTAGTTAGAGAGAACTGATGTTGACACCACCAGGATAGGTCTGTAGGTGTTGTAGTTAGAGCGAACTGATGTTGACACCATCAGGATAGGTCTGTAGGTGTTGTAGTTAGAGAGAACTGATGTTGACACCATCAGGACAGGTCTGTAGGTGTTGTATTTAGAGAGAACGGATTAAAGATGTTTGTTATACATGTCTTTCATCCTGACAACAACGTGATTAACTGTGTTTTTAGTGTATTGTTCCTGCATGTGCTCTGGTATTATGTCCTCTTGCAAGGACCCCCTCCCAAAAGAGATTTCTGACCTCAAGGGTGTTTTCCTGCTTTTTACAGCATCCATTATTTATATCTCATTGAAGTTAGGTCTATTTATATCGAGGATCTCTTTTGGGGCGTTCAAATTCTGTCAGAGTTATCGGAAGTTTGTCATTTCCGACTGTGAAGCTTCACTTAAACGACCCTCCAAGTTATAATTACGAAACTTTTTTACTGAGTTGCAGAGTTGTCACGTTTCAATCTTTCACCTTGTCAACCAAAAAAAATACAACTAATCTTAAGTTTGAGTACCCCATCAGTTCTAATGTTTGGTTGTGCTGGTCTCCTCCTTCCACTTACCAGACATACTGTGAAGTATCAACATTTTAAAAAATGTTTAAAAAACAGCCTACCGGGGAACAGTGGGTTAACTGCCTTGTTCAGGGGTAGAAAGACAGATTTTTACCTTGTCGGCTCAGGGATTCGATCTAACCACTAGGCTACCTGCCGCCTCTACGCTCTAACCACTAGGCTACCTGCCGCCTCTACGCTCTAACCACTAGGCTACCTGCCGCCCCATTTACTTTATAAATGGCCCTGGATACCAGAACCAAAACCAGCCCAGGGTACCGGAATCGACAGCTTCTCCATTATAATTGAGGGTGAAATATTTTGGACTGAAACATTCCTTTCGTGAGGATGTTGAGGTATCGGACACCGCGGTAGGTTCTACCATTAACTTGGACTTTAATTGCTTATAAATATGTGTATCTTATGTGTTAATTGTTCCTTATATTCAGATGGTTAAGCATCCTTATATTGTATAATTGTAAACATAATACTCTAATACTGAATTAGCATAACTGCATGGTAAAGTATTTCATACTGAATTAGTATAATTTCTTTGTAAACTCTTTTAATACTGAATTAGTATAATTTCTTTGTAAACTCTTTAACACTGAATGAGTTGCACTCTACTGTACACTTATTTTTATCGCTTTGGTGCAATTTTCACAAGTATGAGGTACATTTTCACAACTCTTACAGCAGACAATCTAAAAGGCAGTTGTTTTAAAACTCCAAAGCACATTTTCAATTGACTAAAGTACAACACACATAATAATTTGTCACTTTATCACCAAACTTAATCGGGGTTTCATCTAGAAATATACGTTTCACGTTTCACATTGTAAGACATGTAATGCTCACATTACTTTTAATATGATTCTCTTCTCTTTTCTTAAAATACATTTGTCTCTGACTGCTTTTAAACAGTTGGTAAACTTATAGATTTTACATGTCGACTCGTTTGTCTTATACATATTTTGACAACTACATTTTGAAAATGTAAACTCTGCAAAGTAGAAACATTAAGATATACAGTGCATTTGGAAAGTATTCAGACCCCACATTTTGTTACGTTACATTACAGCCGTATTCTAAAATGTATAAAAATAAATCCCTCATCAATCTAAACTTAGTGGTGGGTCTGGAGGGGGTCTCCCATTTTTGGGGGTGCATCTAAAGCACATTTCCTGCATTTCTACACAGTCTAATATGACCCATGGCCCTTCGAGCCGTCGCTACGTAAAACAACATGAAGTAAGAGAAAATGCCCACAGTCATCAAGCTAGGTAAGAGAGAGTGGTCCTTCTGTAGCTCAGTTGGTAGAGCATGGCGCTTGTAACGCCAGGGTAGTGGGTTCGATTCCCGGGACCACCCATACGTAGAATGTATGCACACATGACTGTAAGTCGCTTTGGATAAAAGCGTCTGCTAAATGGCATATATTATTATATATTATATTAGATCATTATTACATATGTTTAAGTGATTGATAAGACTGAACTAGATCCATGATCCAATAACATTTGTCTTTATTAGGACATCCTCAAATGTCAGCCCGAGCCGCCTGCACGCCCAACCCGCACTAGTCTAGTCAATAACTCAACTCTCTCCCCAACACAACTTCCTTCCTATCTTGTTTTTTTAATCATGTCTGAAAGTTGCGCCCCTGAGTTTGGGGATTGTGATTTTTTTCTCTGAGTTGTAACAACAAGCGGAGCAGAAACTGACTACTATTTAGTTGACTGATGTAGCTGTCAAGGTAACTGCTGTTTGACAGAAGAAAAGCAATATTTATTCCCAGCGCTGAGCTAGTAGTGTAACTGACATCAAATCCCAAAAATTGTCACATGCGCCAAATACAACAGGTGTAGTAGACCTCACAGTGAAATGCTGAATACAACAGGTGTAGTAGACCTCACAGTGAAATGCTGAATACAACAGGTGTAGTAGACCTTACAGTGAAATGCTGAATAAAACAGGTGTAGTAGACCTCACAGTGAAATGCCGAATACAACAGGTGTAGTAGACCTTACAGTGGAATGCTGAATACAACAGGTGTAGTAGACCTTACAGTGAAATGCCGAATAAAACAGGTGTAGTAGACCTTACAGTGAAATGCTGAATACAACAGGTGTAGTAGACCTTACAGTGAAATGCTGAATACAACAGGTGTAGTAGACCTTACAGTGAAATGCTGAATACAACAGGTGTAGTAGACCTTACAGTGAAATGCTGAATACAACAGGTGTAGTTGCCCTTACAGTAAAATGCTGAATACAACAGGTTTAGTAGACCTTACAGTGAAATGCTGAATACAACAGGTGTAGTAGACCTTACAGTGAAATGCTGAATACAACAGGTGTAGTAGACCTTACAGTGAAATGCTGAATACAACAGGTTTAGTAGACCTTACAGTGAAATGCTGAATACAACAGGTGTAGTAGACCTTACAGTGAAATGCTTAATACAATAGGTGTAGTAGACCTCACAGTGAAATGCTGAATACAACAGGTGTAGTAGACCTCACAGTGAAATGCTGAATAAAACAGGTGTAGTAGACCTTAAAGTGAAATGTTGAATAAAACAGGTGTAGTAGACCTCACAGTGAAATGCTGAATACAACAGGTGTAGTAGACCTCACTGTGAAATGCTGAATAAAACAGGTGTAGTAGACCTCACAGTGAAATGCTGAATAAAACAGGTGTAGTAGACCTCACAGTGAAATGCTGAATAAAACAGGTGTAGTAGACCTCACAGTGAAATGCTGAATACAACAGGTGTAGTAGACCTCACAATGAAATGCTGAATACAACAGGTGTAGTAGACCTTACAGTGAAATGTTGAATAAAACAGGTGTAGTAGACCTCACAGTGAAATGCTGAATACAACAGGTGTAGTAGACCTCACTGTGAAATGCTGAATACAACAGGTGTAGTAGACCTCACAGTGAAATGCTGAATAAAACAGGTGTAGTAGACCTTACAGTGAAATGCTGAATACAACAGGTGCAGTAGACCTCACAGTGAAATGCTGAATACAACAGGTGTAGTAGACCTCACAGTGAAATGCTGAATAAAACAGGTGTAGTAGACCTCACAATGAAATGCTGAATACAACAGGTGTAGTAGACCTTACAGTGAAATGGTGAATACAACAGGTGTAGTAGACCTCAAAGTGAAATGCTGAATACAACAGGTGTAGTAGACCTTACAGTGAAATGCTGAATACAACAGGTGTAGTAGACCTTACAGTGAAATGCTGAATACAACAGGTGTAGTAGACCTTACAGTGAAATGGTGAATACAACAGGTGTAGTAGACCTTACAGTGAAATGCTTCCTTACAAACACTTATCCAACAATGCAGTTTTAAGAAAAATAAGTGTTCAGTTAAAAATAGATAAAGTAAAGAATGTAAAATTAAAGTAACAAGTAATTAAAGAGCAGCAGTGAAATAACAGTAACAAGGCTATATACAAGGGTACCGGTACAGAGTTAATGTTCGTGGGGGGGTTTGATTAGCTGTTCAGGAGTCTTATGACTTGGGGGTAGAAGCTGTTAAGAAGCCTTTTGGACCTCGACTTGGCGCTCCGGTGCAGCTTGCCGTGTGTTAGCAGAGAGAACAGTCTATGACTTGGGTGGCTGGAGTCTTTGACAATTTTTAGCTATTACTTTTTTGCCTCAATCACACTAGACCTGAATGAAACGATGAAACCAGCGGCCAAACCATTGTGGACCAATATTCTGACATTTTTAAGAGCCATCTGAGATTTTAATAGTCACTATATCAATGTAACGTTATTGATCTGTCAGCTTCCTTGGCCATTCCCATTACTTTTCACACTGAGATGATATAAACGGCTCTACAAGCTTCATTGTCGTGGTGAACAGTCAGTACATCACACTGTTTCAGTACATCACACTGTTTCAGTACATCACACTGTTTCAGTACATCACACTGTTTCAGTACATCACACTGTTTCAGTACATCACACTGTTTCAGTACATCACGCTGTTTCAGTACATCACGCTGTTTCAGTACATCACACTGTTTCAGTACATCACACTGTTTCAGTACATCACACTGTTTCAGTACATCACACTGTTTCAGTACATCACACTGTTTCAGTACATCACACTGTTTCAGTACATCACACTGTTTCAGTACATCACACTGTTTCAGTACATCACACTGTTTCAGTACATCACACTGTTTCAGTACATCACGCTGTTTCAGTACATCACACTGTTTCAGTACATCACACTGTTTCAGTACATCACGCTGTTTCAGTACATCACGCTGTTTCAGTACATCACACTGTTTCAGTACATCACACTGTTTCAGTACATCACACTGTTTCAGTACATCACACTGTTTCAGTACATCACACTGTTTCAGTACATCACACTGTTTCAGTACATCACACTGTTTCAGTACATCACACTGTTTCTGGTGTCCGTTCACACAGCCCTACCAGCCCTTCTCCCGACTGGCGACACGAAAGCTGCCAGTCGAAAGCAAGACGCTTTTCGTAACTATTAATTAGTAGATTCCCAAAATGCCCAATTTAAAACGGTCATTAAACTGGAATTGTGTAGTAATGTAAATATAAATAATTTGTTCACCATTACGCATGTCCCCAAACGCTGTAAAAATCACTAGTCAAATTACAGCATCACTAACTAACTTCAGTTACTATTCACGTGTCATCAGTAGTGACTTAAGTTACTATTCATGTGTCATCAGTAGTGACTTAAGTTACTATTCATGTGTCATCAGTAGTGACTTAAGTTACTATTCATGTGTCATCAGTAGTGACTTAAGTTACTATTCATGTGTCATCAGTACTACCTTAAGTTACTATTCATGTGTCATCAGTAGTGACTTAAGTTACTATTCATGTGTCATCAGTACTACCTTAAGTTACTATTCATGTGTCATCAGTACTACCTTAAGTTACTATTCATGTGTCATCAGTACTACCTTCAGTTACTATTCATGTGTCATCAGTACTGACTTAAGTTACTTTCATGTGTCATCAGTTTATACCTTGGAGCAACTATTCATGTGTCATCAGTACTAACTTCAGTTACTATTCATGTGTCATCAGTACTAACTTAAGTTACTATTCATGTGTCATCAGTACTACCTTTTCCCGTTACTATTCATGTGTCATCAGTACTACCTTAAGTTACTATTCATGTGTCATCAGTACTAATTTCAGTTACTATTCATGTGTCATCAGTACTAACTTAAGTTACTATTCATGTGTCATCAGTACTACCTTAAGATTACTATTCATGTGTCATCAGTACTAAACTGCAAGTTACTATTCATGTGTCATCAGTACTACCTTTAAGTTACTATTCATGTGTCATCAGTACTACCTTAAGTTACTATTCATGTGTCATCAGTAGTGACTTAAGTTACTATTCATGTGTCATCAGTAGTGACTTAAGTTACTATTCATGTGTCATCAGTACTACCTTAAGTTACTATTCATGTGTCATCAGTAGTGACTTAAGTTACCGCTCATGTAAATGTAGTAAATATCTAGGGAAACAAGGTATTATAGAGAAGAACTTGTAAGGTAGTGATGAATACTTGTTGTTTTTCTTCATGAGGTTGTGGCGATATACTGCCATCTGCTGGCAACTAGAAATAGTTGCATAACTACTATCTACTACAAATTGATGGTCCTTGAAAAGACATATCAGTGCTTGAAAAAGTACTTGAAAGTCCTTGAATTTGACTTGCCACTGTCTGTACGAACCCGGTTTATTTACTCTGTGGAGCAAACACTGGATAAGCAAGAAGCTTCAAAGATGTAAACTATTTTAAGGCAGTCTGACAAACTTCTGAAGTTGATTTCCAAATTGTATCAAGGGTTGATGGAGGCTTTTCCCGATGGCACAAAACATGTCAAACTAAAATGTGAGGACAAACAATGAAACATGAAAGGTGTTGAATGTCAGACTGCCTGCATTAGAAGTGATACCAGTTTGGAGTTTTGTACTAAGAGTTTTGAAAATTCACCACAGAGTACCAAAGAAATTAAAAGAAACAGTAAAATTGTGAGATTTTGTATTCATGTGTGTGTTTGTGTGTGTTTTTCTCCCCTAGTACACAGATGAGAGGAATAGAGAGACTCATCTTCCTGTTTTGGCTGCTGCAAGGTATAGCCTGTGCTTGGTCCTCTCTTTGATATACTTTGCTTATTGTTTTCACACTTAAACATGCAAGGCAAACATACTTTTTGAGTGAATAACTCATCTCTGTACCCCAATTATCTTTAAGGTCCCTCTGTCGAGCAGTGCATTTCAAACATAGATTCAACGACAAAACACCAGGGAGATTTTCCAATGCCTCACATAGAAGGGTACCTTTTGGCACATGGAAATAAATAAAAAAGCAGACATTGAATATTTTTTTTGTCCTCAATACAAAGTGTTATGTTTGGGGCAAATGCAAATACAAAAAAGGGCAATGGTGACATCATTGAGGACCTTTAAGGTTGCAGTGACACATCCATAACCTGAGTGGAAACCAGATTCTATACCTGAGATAATACTATAGACATCAAGAAAGCCAGTCAGTTGATTATTGACAAGTTTTTCCAACACTTTTGATATTTATTTATTTTTATTTTTATTACACCTTTATTTAACCAGGTAGGCTAGTTGAGAACATGTTCTCATTTGCAACTGCAACCTGGCCAAGATAAAGCATAGCAGTGTGAACAGACAACACAGAGTTACACATGGAGTAAACAATTAACAAGTCAATAATACAGTAGAAAAAAAAGGGGAGTCTATATACAATGTGTGCAAAAGGCATGAGGAGGTAGGCGAATAATTACAATTTTGCAGATTAACACTGGAGTGATAAATTATCAGATGGTCATGTACAGGTAGAGATATTGGTGTGCAAAAGAGCAGAAAAGTAAATAAATAAAAACAGTATGGGGATGAGGTAGGTAAAAATGGGTGGGCTATTTACCAATAGACTATGTACAGCTGCAGCGATCGGTTAGCTGCTCAGATAGCAGATGTTTGAAGTTGGTGAGGGAGATAAAAGTCTCCAACTTCAGCGATTTTTGCAATTCGTTCCAGTCACAGGCAGCAGAGAACTGGAATGAAAGGCGGCCAAATGAGGTGTTGGCTTTAGGGATGATCAGTGAGATACACCTGCTGGAGCGAGTGCTACGGATGGGTGTTGCCATCGTGACCAGTGAACTGAGATAAGGCGGAGCTTTACCTAGCATGGACTTGTAGATGACCTGGAGCCAGTGGGTCTGGCGACAAATATGTAGCGAGGGCCAGCCGACTAGAGCATACAGGTCGCAGTGGTGGGTAGTATAAGGTGCTTTAGTGACAAAACGGATGGCACTGTATTAAACTGCATCCAGTTTGCTGAGTAGAGTGTTGGAAGCAATTTTGTAGATGACATCGCCGAAGTCGAGGATCGGTAGGATAGTCAGTTTTACTAGGGTAAGTTTGGCGGCGTGAGTGAAGGAGGCTTTGTTGCGGAATAGAAAGCCGACTCTTGATTTGATTTTCGATTGGAGATGTTTGATATGAGTCTGGAAGGAGAGTTTACAGTCTAGCCAGACACCTAGGTACTTATAGATGTCCACATATTCAAGGTCGGAACCATCCAGGGTGGTGATGCTAGTCGGGCGGGCGGGTGCAGCGAACGGTTGAAAAGCATGCATTTGGTTTTACTAGCGTTTAAGAGCAGTTGGAGGCCACGGAAGGAGTGTTGTATGGCATTGAAGCTCGTTTGGAGGTTAGATAGCACAGTGTCCAAGGACGGACCGGAAGTATATAGAATGGTGTCGTCTGCGTAGAGGTGGATCAGGGAATCGCCCATAACAAGAGCAACATCATTGATATATACAGAGAAAAGAGTCGGCCTGAGGTTTGAACCCTGTGGCACCCCCATAGAGACTGCCAGAGGACCGGACAGCATGCCCTCCGATTTGACACACTGAACTCTGTCTGCAAAGTAATTGGTGAACCAGGCAAGGCAGTCATCCGAAAAACCGAGGCTACTGAGTCTACCGATAAGAATATGGTGATTGGCAGAGTCGAAAGCCTTGGCAAGGTCGATGAAGACGGCAGCACAGTACTGTCTTTTATCGATGGCGGTTATGATATCGTTTAGTACCTTGAGCGTGGCTGAGGTGCACCCGTGACCGGCTCGGAAACCAGATTGCACAGCGGAGAAGGTACGGTGGGTGGGATTCGAGATGGTTCAGTGACCTGTTTGTTGACTTGGCTTTCGAAGACCTTAGATAGGCAGGGCAGGATGGATATAGGTCTGTAACAGTTAGTGAGGGAAAAATAGAAATAAGCCTTTTAATAGTTAAGATCAGCTTGATCGATTAATGATTCCTTTAAATAAAGGACAAACCGAACAGAAGTAGCAATGGAGAAAATACTAGCCTTGTATACCACCGAGATGAACACGTTTTAATTCAATGTAAAAGCAGGTAAAACATTCCTGTCAATATAATTGTACAAACACACAGGGATGCAATTCTGTTGATTGATTTGACACCAGTTATGATACCTCATTTCAGATACGATGGTGGTTCTCTTCATTACAACTAACCCTCTTCCCAGTCCTAATAGTGATTATCTTTGTTCTAGGTGTCCTCTTTATTGATGGGTTGGAAGAGGTAGACAATGAGATAGACCATAGTGCAGACTCGGATGGTAAGTACAAAGCAGAGATGTCCAAGAGTACCAGAGCAAAATTACAAATGAATGACAGTAGCAAATTATATGAGACATACAGTACCCACAGTCAATGTTAGATTGGGTCAACTTGTTATACAACCTTGTTTGATACCTTAACATGGTATACTTGTCTTAGCCACGTTTGATACCTTAACATGGTATAATTTGTCTTAGCCACATTTGATACCTTAACATGGTATACTTGTCTTAGCCTCGTTTGATACCTTAACATTGTTTAGGTTTCTTAGCCTCGTTTGATACCTTAACATGGTATACTTGTCTTAGCCTCGTTTGATACCTTCACATGGTTAACATGTTGTCTTAGCCATGTTTGATACCTTAACATGGTATAATTGTCTTAGCCATATTTGATACCTTAACATGGTATACTTGTCTTAGCCTCGTTTGATACCTTAACATGGTATAATTGTCTTAGCCACGTTGGATACCTTAACATTGTTTAGGTTTCTTAGCCTCGTTTGATACCTTAACATGGTTAAGTTGTCTTAGCCACGTTTGATACCTTAACATGGATAAGTTGTCTTAGCCACGTTTGATACCTTAACATGGATAAGTTGTCTTAGCCACGTTTGATCCCTTAACATGGTTAAGTTGTCTTAGCCACGTTTGATACCTTAACATGGATAAGTTGTCTTAGCCACGTTTGATACCTTAACATGGTATACTTGTCTTAGCCTCGTTTGATACCTTAACACGGTTAAGTTGTCTTAGCCACGTTTGATACCTTAACATGGTTAAGTTGTCTTAGCCATGTTTGATACCTTAACATGGATAAGTTGTCTTAGCCACGTTTGATCCCTTAACATTGTTTAGGTTTCTTAGCTGCCTTTGATACCTTAACATGGTTTACTTGTCTTAGAAGCATTTGATATCTTACAAGGATTACAGTTGTATTAACAATATTATCTACTTTATTTATATAACCCCATTCTATATCTCTTCTTTATCATTCAGCCTTCGCTGTAATGCTTCCAAACATGTGTGGAAAAATATTGAATTCAATATGTTCTACTATTTAGTTTCATATTCCATTTTTACACTAAATTCTGCAAGCAAGGTTTGCTGCACTTGGTCCCTTTGCCTATTGTTTTCACAAATAAAAAAGCAAGACAAATATATTGATGAAGTTACAGTGTTGTACAGTTTACCACTTAGATTGACCAGTTTTAGTTCAATGTAAAAGCAGGTAAACATTCCTGTCAATTTAAAGAAGAGTTTATACACGGGGATGCAATTCTGTTGATGATTTGACACCTGTTAAGGTACATCATTTCAGATATGGAGGTTTTCTTCATTTCACATACATTTTAACTAACCCTCTTCCCCCATCTCCAAATAACTAACCCTATCTCTGACTAACACTCTTCCCCCATCCCAAAATAACTAACCCTATCTCTGACTAACCCTCTTCCCCCATCTCAAAATAACTAACCCTATCTCTGACTAACACTCTTCCCCCATCCCAAAATAACTAACCCTATCTCTGACTAACCCTCTTCCCCCATCTCAAAATAACTAACCCTATCTCTGACTAACACTCTTCCCCCATCTCAAAATAACTAACCCTATCTCTGACTAACCCTCCTCCCCAGTCCTAATAGTGATGATCTTTGTTCTAGGTGTCCTCTTCATTGATGGGGTGGAAGAGGCAGACAATGAGATAGACCAAAGTGCAGACTCGGATGGTGAGTACAAAGCATAGAGATGTCCAAGAGTACCAGAGCAAAATTACAAACGGATGACATTAGCAAATTTTATGTACCCACAGTCAAGGTTAGATTGGGTTAAATATTATACAAACGTGTTTGATACCTTAACGATTCAGTTGTCTTAGCCTCGTTAGATCCCTTAACAATTCAGTTGTCTTAGCCTCGTTCGATCCCTTAACGATTCAGTTGTCTGAGCCTCGTTCGATCCCTTAACGATTCAGTTGTCTGAGCCTCGTTAGATCCCTTAACGATTCAGTTGTCTTAGCCTCGTTAGATCCCTTAACGATTCAGTTGTCTTAGCCTCGTTCGATCCCTTAACGATTCAGTTGTCTTAGCCTCGTTCGATCCCTTAACGATTCAGTTGTCTGAGCCTCGTTAGATCCCTTAACGATTCAGTTGTCTTAGCCTCGTTAGATCCCTTAACGATTCAGTTGTCTTAGCCTCGTTAGATCCCTTAACGATTCAGTTGTCTTAGCCTCGTTAGATCCCTTAACGATTCAGTTGGCTTAGCCTCGTTAGATCCCTTGACATTATTTGTTATTTTTATTTATTTCAAGTTCTCATTTACAACTGCGACCTGGTCAAGGAAAGTAGTAGTAGACAAAAACAACAACACAGAGATACACATGTTATAAACAAACATGCAGTCAATAATACAATAGAAAAAGTCTATATACAGTGTGTGCAAATGAGGTAGGATAAGGGAGGTAAAGGCAATAAATAGGCCATAGTGGCAAAATATTTACAATATAGCAATGAAACACTGGAGAGGTAGATGTGCAAGTAGAGATACTGGGGTGCAAAGGATCAAAATAAATAAAATAATTAAAAGTATGGGGGGTGAGGTAGTTGGATGGACTATTTGCAGATGGGCTATGTACAGGTGCAGTGATCTGTGAGCTGCTCTGACAGCTGGTTCTTAAAGTTAGTGAGGGAGATACGAGTCTCCAGCTTCAGTGTTTTTTGCAGTTCGTTCCAGTGATTGGCAGCAGAGAACTGGAAGGAGAGGCGGCCAAAGGAGGAACTGAGTTTTGTTGTGACCAGTGAGATATACGTCTGGAGCGCATGCTACGGGTGGGTGCTGCTATGATGACCAGGGGGCTGAGATAAGGTGGGGATTTACCTAGCAAAGACTTATAGATGACCTGGAGCCAGTGGGTTTGGCGACATATGAAGCGAGGGCCAGCCAACGAGAGCATACAGGTCACAGCGGTGGGTAGTATATGGGGCTTTGGTGACAAAACGTATGGCACTGTAATAGACTACATCCAATTTGTTGAGTAGAGTGTTGGAGGCAATTTTGTAAATGGCATCGCCGAAGTCAAGGATCGCTAGGATAGTCAGTTTTACGAGGGTATGTTTGGCAGCATAAGTGAAGGAGGCTTTGTTTGCGAAATAAGAAGCCGATGGTTTAGTTGTCTTTGCCTCATTTGATCCCTTAACAAGGTTACAGTTGTCTTGACCCCATTATCTACTTTATTTATATAACCCCATTCTATATTTCTTCTTTATTTTATCGCCTTCTATTTATTGTATTGTTGCGTTACTCTCTCATGTCCGCTGTTATTGTACCATTGTTTTGCTATTTACATTTTATTCTTGTCTATCTTCATTTTATATTTGTGTAGCAACATGTGTCTTTATTTTTCTACCTTCTATTAGATTGTTTTTTTTTAATGCAAGAAATGTGCTGTGTAAACACAGTTTGACTCATACAAAGGGGAAGTGTCGCTCGCTCAGTGTAGGGATTGGAATGGATCGTCCGAGATAGAAGTTACTGTTTGTCAGACAGCACTGACAGATGAATGGGTGTAACTTTCAATCAAATGTTTTTATGGTGTCGGATCAATGACAAGCAGTGAATTTCAAACACAGATTCAACAACATACACCGGGAGGTTTTCCTTTCAAAGAAGGGCACGTATTGGTAGATGGTTAAAAAAAAACGAATCTCCTATGAAGAATGGTGAAGTTATTAATTACACTTTGGATGGTGTATCAATTCAAACTACAATGATACCGGTGTCCTTCCTAACTAAGTTGCCGGAGAGGAAGGAAACCGCTCAAGGATTTCACCATGTGATCAACAGTTTAAAACAAGACACTAAACTATTATTGCAAAACATGTGGCCAAGCACTTAACTTCAGAATAAAACATAAGAAACAGAATGGAACTTATAGAAACAATTGTTTCAGTCTGCTTTCCACCAGACACTGGTAAATGAATTCACCTTTCAGCAGGCTAAGAACAGGTAAGACACATCTCCACAGGTAGGAGGAGGCTAGGGACAGGTAAGACACATCTCCACAGGTAGGAGGAGGCTAGGGACAGGTAAGACACATCAGCACAGGCAGGAGGAGGCTATGGACAGTTCAGACACACCTCCACAGGTAGGAGGAGGCTAGGGAAAGGTCAGACACACCTCCACAGATAGGAGGAGGCTAGGGACAGGTAAGACACACCTCCACAGGTAGGTGGAGGCTAGGGACAGGTAAGACACACCTCCACAGGTAGGTGGAGGCTAGGGACAGGTAAGACACACTTCCACAGGTAGGAGGAGGCTATGGACAGTTCAGACACACCTCCTCAGGTAGGAGGCTAGGGAAAGGTCAGACACACCTCCACAGATAGGAGGAGGCTAGGGACAGGTAAGACACAGGGCGATAATCAAAAACACAAGACCAATTCTACACTTGAGTGGGCTTACCAAGACGACCGTGAATGTTCCTGAGTGGCAGAGTTACTTGAAAGTCTTTGGCAAGACCTGAAGAAGGATGTCTGGCAAGGATCAGCAACCAATTTGACAGAGCTTAAAGAGTTAAAGAGTTTTGAAAAGAATAATAAGTAAATGTTCCACAATCAAGGTGTGGAAAGAGACTTCCCCAGTAAGACTCACAGCTGTAATCACTGCCGAAGGTGCTTCTACAGGGGGTAGGAATACTTATGTAAAACTTCTTCTCAATTGAATTGTGCAGAGTTTCTACATAGAGTTGCAATTCCGTTGATGCTTTCACACCATTTTAAATTAAGTTACATTATTTCAGAAATGATGGTGGTTTTCTTAATTTCACATACATTTCTACTAACCCTCTCCCACATCGCAAAATAATTATCTATCTCTGACTAACCCTCTTCCCAGTCCTAATAGTGATTATCTTTGTTCCAGGTGTCCTCTTCATTGATGGGGTGGAAGAGGCAGACAATGAGACAGACCAAAGTGCAGACTCGGATGGTGAGTACAAAGCATAGAGATGTCCAAGAGTACCAGAGCAAAATTACAAATGAATGACAATAGCAAATTATATGAGACATACAGTACCCACAGTCAATGTTAGATTGGGTTAACTATTATACAACCGTGTTTGATACCTTAACATGGTATACTTGTCTTAGCCTCGTTTGATACCTTAACATGGTATACTTGTCTTAGCCTCGTTTGATACCTTAACATGGTATACTTGTCTTAGCCTCGTTTGATACCTTAACATGGTATCCTTGTCTTAGCCTCGTTTGATACCTTAACATGGTATCCTTGTCTTAGCCTCGTTTGATACCTTAACATGGTATCCTTGTCTTAGCCTCGTTTGATACCTTAACATGGTATACTTGTCTTAGCCTCGTTTGATACCTTAACATGGTATACTTGTCTTAGCCTCGTTTGATACCTTAACATGGTATACTTCTCTTAGCCACGTTTGATACCTTAACATGGTATAATTGTCTTAGCCTCGTTTGATACCTTAACATGGTATAATTGTCTTAGCCTCGTTTGATACCTTAACATGGTATACTTGTCTTAGCCTCGTTTGATACCTTAACATGGTATACTTGTCTTAGCCTCGTTTGATACCTTAACATGGTATCCTTGTCTTAGCCTCGTTTGATACCTTAACATGGTATACTTGTCTTAGCCTCGTTTGATACCTTAACATGGTATACTTCTCTTAGCCACGTTTGATACCTTAACATGGTATAATTGAGGAGAAGACTAGGGACAGGTAGACACACCTCCACGGGTAGGAGTAGGCTAGGGACAGGTAGACACACCTCCACAGGTAGGAGAAGACTAGGGAAATGTCAGACACACTTGTTTCACTTTATGTTTCACTTCGTGTGACTTCAGGTGACCTGTCTGTGTTGCTCGGGGCTGGTGCTGCTGGAATGGGTCTCCTCGCGGTCCTAGCGCTAACCTACAGGTCAGACACATAGATCAAACATCAGTCTTTATGTTTTAAAGTTGCTTCGTAACTTAGCTACATATAGTAAATATGGCTTCATCCCTGTTTATTTGGCTGTTTGAAAGTTTGACGATTTCAGGAGGTTGGGTTGATAAAACTGCCTGTAAGGTTTTGTTATGCCCTCAGGAGAATGCATGTCAAGTGGCCATGGAATTTAAATCCGGAGGACACACCAGAAGTCATAGTAACATACTGGGTGAGTTTCAATACACACACAAAAAGGTTACGAGTTTTTCATTTTCCCCTGTAGGAGAAGCCTTTCTTGGGCTGTGAAGAGCCTTTTTATAGCGGTTCTTTGAATAACTATTTGTATCACCATTTGTTGAATTCAGGACGGTTCTACCAGGAACAAGAGGGTTCTTCATTACAAATCAAATCAAATGTATTTATATAGCCCTTCGTACATCAGCTGATATGTCAAAGTGCTGCACAGAAACCCAGCCTAAAACCCCAAACAGCAAGCAATGCAGGTGTAGAAGCACGGTGGCTAGGAAAAACTCCATAGAAAGGCCAGAACCTAGGAAGAAACCTAGAGAGGAACCAGGCTATGTGGGGTGGCCAGTCCTCTTCTGGCTGTGCCGGGTGGAGATTATACCAGAACATGGCCAAGATGTTCAAATGTTCATAAATGACCAGCATGGTCAAATAATACAGTTAAACATTTCCTGCCAACTGGTTACAGTGAACATACAGTTAATATATACAAAGTTACTGTATTTTACTATTAAAGTATTAAAGCTGGAAAGAACAGTATGTTGCTGTAAACACACGTGGGTTTGTGGTTCCATCCCTGTAGGGAGGAGCCCTTCTGGGTTCTACGCAGAACCCTGTCATGAAAAACCCTCTGGTTCCAGGTAGAACCAATTACAGATTCTACAGTTATAGGATACTTCAGATGCGCTTATGGCACACACTGTAAAAATTGATCTGTAATTTGTTACCAACTAGAGTCGCAGTAAATATTCAGTAACAACTTATACGGTATTTTTAAAACTGAACTGTATTTGTATAGTTGTTGTAACATGACATTATGCTGCTGATTTCTCATTGTTTAAAAAATATTTTATGTATTTTTACTGCAGGAATATTTACTAGCCAGGAATATAATTTTGTAATTTTACAGGATTTTTTAAAAACCTTTATTTAACTAGACAAGTCAGTTAAGAAAAAATGCTTATTTACAACGACAGCCTAGGAACAGTGGGTTAACTGCTTTGTTCAAGGGCAGAATTACTGATTTTTACCTTGTCAGCTCAGAGATTTGATCTAGCAACCTTGCAGTTACAATGCTCTAACCACTAGGCTACCTGTATAACCTATTCTGAGCACAATTGGGACTAAATCTCCATTGGGATTTGAACTTGGTTAACAGTGACCTGAATTCCCTGCTGCACCATCAGGTCTGTGGCATTGATAAAGATTGGCCACAGATTTAATGGCAAGAATACATTTCTGCAATTTGCTAAAAGTTGTCCAAAATCCAATCAATAATTGTGCGAAGCTCTGACAAATTAAAGTAAAAGGGTCAGTGCTCAGGGAACCTTGGCATCAAGTATGGATATACGCTATGGAGATTTAGAAACCTTTTGGTCAGTGCTCAGGGAGCCTTGGCATCAAGTATGGATATACACTATGGAGATTTGGAAACCTTTTGGTCAGTGCTCAGGGAGCCTTGGCATCAAGTATGGATATACACTATGGAGATTTGGAAACCTTTTGGTCAGTGCTCAGGGAGCCTTGGCATCAAGTATGGATATACACTATGGAGATTTGGAAACCTTTTGGTCAGTGCTCAGGGAGCCTTGGCATCAAGTATGGATATACACTATGGAGATTTGGAAACCTTTTGGTCAGTGCTCAGGGAGCCTTGGCATCAAGTATGGATATACACTATGGAGATTTGGAAACCTTTTGGTCAGTGCTCAGGGAGCCTTGGCATCAAGTATGGATATACACTATGGAGATTTGAAACCTTTTGGTCAGTGCTCAGGGAGCCTTGGCATCAAGTATGGATATACACTATGGAGATTTGGATTTGAAACCTTTTGGTCAGTGCTCAGGGAACCTTGGCATCAAGTATGGATATACACTATGGAGATTTGGAAACCTTTTGGTCAGTGCTCAGGGAGCCTTGGCATCAAGTATGGATATACACTATGGAGATTTGGAAACCTTTTGGTCAGTGCTCAGGGAGCCTTGGCATCAAGTATGGATATACACTATGGAGATTTGGAAACCTTTTGGTCAGTGCTCAGGGAGCCTTGGCATCAAGTATGGATATACACTATGGAGATTTGAAACCTTTTGGTCAGTGCTCAGGGAGCCTTGGCATCAAGTATGGATATACACTATGGAGATTTGGATTTGAAACCTTTTGGTCAGTGCTCAGGGAACCTTGGCATCAAGTATGGATATACACTATGGAGATTTGGAAACCTTTTGGTCAGTGCTCAGGGAACCTTGGCATCAAGTATGGATATACACTATGGAGATTTGGAAACCTTTTGGTCAGTGCTCAGGGAGCCTTGGCATCAAGGATATACACTATGGAGATTTGGAAACCTTTTGGTCAGTGCTCAGGGAGCCTTGGCATCAAGGATATACACTATGGAGATTTGGAAACCTTTTGGTCAGTGCTCAGGGAGCCTTGGCATCAAGTATGGATATACACTATGGAGGTTTGGATTTGAAACCTTTTGGTCAGTGCTCAGGGAGCCTTGGCATCACGTTTGGATATACACTATGGAGATTTGAAACCTTTTGGTCAGTGCTCAGGGAGCCTTGGCATCAAGTATGGATATACACTATGGAGATTTGAAACCTTTTGGTCAGTGCTCAGGGAGCCTTGGCATCAAGTATGGATATACACTATGGAGATTTGAAACCTTTTGGTCAGTGCTCAGGGAGCCTTGGCATCAAGTATGGATATACGCTATGGAGATTTGGAAACCTTTTGGTCAGTGCTCAGGGAGCCTTGGCATCACGTATGGATATACACTATGGAGATTTGGAAACCTTTTGGTCAGTGCTCAGGGAGCCTTGGCATCAAGTATGGATATACGCTATGGAGATTTGGAAACCTTTTGGTCAGTGCTCAGGAGCCTTGGCATCAAGTATGGATATACACTATGGAGATTTGGAAACCTTTTGGTCAGTGCTCAGGGAGCCTTGGCATCACGTATGGATATACACTATGGAGATTTGGAAACCTTTTGGTCAGTGCTCAGGGAGCCTTGGCATCAAGTATGGATATACGCTATGGAGATTTGGAAACCTTTTGGTCAGTGCTCAGGGAGCCTTGGCATCAAGTATGGATATACACTATGGAGATTTGGAAACCTTTTGGTCAGTGCTCAGGGAGCCTTGGCATCAAGTATGGATATACACTATGGAGATTTGGAAACCTTTTGGTCAGTGCTCAGGGAGCCTTGGCATCAAGTATGGATATACGCTATGGAGATTTGGAAACCTTTTGGTCAGTGCTCAGGGAGCCTTGGCATCAAGTATGGATATACGCTATGGAGATTTGGAAACCTTTTGGTCAGTGCTCAGGGAGCCTTGGCATCAAGTATGGATATACGCTATGGAGATTTGGAAACCTTTTGGTCAGTGCTCAGGGAGCCTTGGCATCAAGTATGGATATACGCTATGGAGATTTGAAACCTTTTGGTCAGTGCTCAGGGAGCCTTGGCATCACGTATGGATATACACTATGGAGGTTTTGATTTGAAACCTTTTGGTCAGGATTGCGTTAATGTTTCCGCAATGACATCAGATACATATTTATATCAAGAGCATGTATTTACACTCACAAGAATATGGGTACAGCTAGGGTATAGTGTACATGTATCCTAAAAAGTACTGACTACAAAGAATGCTTACTATCTGTCAAATCATGTTATATGTTATCTTATAATCAGAAAAGTTAATTAAAGGTACAGTAAGTTACTGGCAGTTAATTTAATACATTTTACAATAATTTACTGACATCTGGTTGCCAGTAAGTTGTTGGCAGTTAGTTGCCAGTGTAGTATTAGCAGTTACTGGCCATAACTCACTGAAAGACGGTTGCCAGTTAAGTAATGCAAAATTTACATCAACCTCCAGAAAATGAACTTCCATTAATTTTTCTATGAAATGCAGAATGCGGCTCTTTATTGTAACATGGTCTTAGAAATATTGCAAAACTAACAGTGTAAAAGAGGTGCTCTACCTGAACAACATAACCATCCAAACACTTAAACTGGTACAACACATCCACTGACGGTGGGCACAAATATGCATCTTATTAGATCACTCCCCCAAAGATGCTAATGAGCCCAACTGGTACATTGACCCCACCTACATTTCAAAGTGCAGTGATGATTGTACCTTATATTCAAAATATTGGGTAGTAAAAAGATACATAAATATAAACATAAATATACATAAATCTGGTCTTTGTCACAATGTTTGTGGTGTAACAAGAACATATCAGTTTGCTGGCAACCAAAAGATGCCATTGGTTACACTTCTCAACTTCACCCCTTTTCTCAGCGCAGACACAAACACACAGCCCTTCCCTCTCTGTCTTTGTGTACCAGAACAATCGAGTGGCCAACGAGGCAACAACAGAAGAAACCACAGCAGAACATGGAGGGAAGGTGGAACCAATCATGGTAGAACCCTAGAGGAACAGAAATACAGAACACAGGATGGGCTGGAGATGTCTATTTTCAATTGTCTTTTGTTTTAAACCAGGGTTATCTTCATGTCACTCCCTGCTACCAACACACAACCCCCTCCACAATGTGGAGCTTCTGTAGCTCAGTTGGTAGAGCATGGCGCTTGTAATGCCAGGGTAGTGGGTTCGATTCCCGGGACCACCCATACGTAAGTCGCTTTGGATAAAAGCGTCTGCTAAATGGCATATTATTATTATTATTATGTCCTAGTGGACCAAACTGATTAAAACCTAGTAGTCAATTGAATTTTCAAAGCCAAGTGGTTTGATTTTATTTCTGTGAATGTGAAAAATTGAAAAAAAATGCTGCTCAGCTCAGGATGGGTTTGTCCAACTACAGGACAAACAAAATCATTACATTTCCATGCATGGTATTTAATTCAAAACTTCACACATATTCCTTAAACACACTGCAACACTGCATAATAAGATACACTGTACATATTTAGTTATAAAATGTTAACATCATTGGATTGTTTAGATAATAATAATTATTATTATTATTATTAATAAAGAACAAAAATGGCATCTATAAAATATATAAACTTTTTGTGAATTACATTTTTTTTTTAAATACAAATATAAACATATTATTATTATTACCATTATTATTATTATTGTTATTATTGTTGTTATTATTATTATTAAGATCTGTCTGGCCTACCTTATATCCATCTCTGGCAACTGATTCTAATTTTTATCTATTAAATATATTCCTATTGAATGCTCTCTAAGAAATGTAACATTGCTCTTCAGACCTTAATTTGTAAAAATAAATAAATAAATAATATTTTATCTGCAACCTGTTGTTTCTATCCCTTAATTTGTGTTGGACTCCCCTAGAAGCCTCAAATTAATCTCTGAACCTGCTGTTTAATTTGTATTGGACTCCCCTAGAACCCTCAAATTAATCTCTGAACCTGCTGTTTAATTTGTATTGGACTCCCCTAGAACCCTCAAATTAATCTCTGAACCTGCTGCTTAATTTGTGTTGGACTCCCCTAGAACCCTAAAATTAATCTCTGAACCTGCTGTTTAATTTGTATTGGACTCCCCTAGAACCCTCAAATTAATCTCTGAACCTGCTGTTTAATTTGTATTGGACTCCCCTAGAACCCTCAAATTAATCTCTGAACCTGCTGTTTAATTTGTGTTGGACTCCCCTAGAACCCTCAAATTAATCTCTGATCCTGCTGTTTAATTTGTGTTGGACTCCCCTAGAACCCTCAAATTAATCTCTGAACCCGCTGTTTAATTTGTGTTGGACTCCCCTAGAACCCTCAAATTAATCTCTGAACCTGCTGTTTAATTTGTGTTGGACTCCCCTAGAACCCTCAAATTAATCTCTGATCCTGCTGTTTAATTTGTATTGGACTCCCCTAGAACCCTCAAATTAATCTCTGAACCTGCTGTTTAATTTGTATTGGACTCCCCTAGAACCCTCAAATTAATCTCTGAACCTGCTGTTTAATTTGTATTGGACTCCCCTAGAACCCTCAAATTAATCTCTGAACCTGCTGTTTAATTTGTATTGGACTCCCCTAGAACCCTCAAATTAATCTCTGAACCTGCTGCTTAATTTGTGTTGGACTCCCCTAGAACCCTAAAATTAATCTCTGAACCTGCTGTTTAATTTGTATTGGACTCCCCTAGAACCCTCAAATTAATCTCTGAACCTGCTGTTTAATTTGTATTGGACTCCCCTAGAACCCTCAAATTAATCTCTGAACCTGCTGCTTAATTTGTGTTGGACTCCCCTAGAACCCTAAAATTAATCTCTGAACCTGCTGTTTAATTTGTATTGGACTCCCCTAGAACCCTCAAATTAATCTCTGAACCCGCTGTTTAATTTGTGTTGGACTCCCCTAGAACCCTCAAATTAATCTCTGAACCCGCTGTTTAATTTGTGTTGGACTCCCCTAGAACCCTCAAATTAATCTCTGAACCTGCTGTTTAATTTGTGTTGGACTCCCCTAGAACCCTCAAATTAATCTCTGATCCTGCTGTTTAATTTGTATTGGACTCCCATTGAACCCTCAAATTAATCTCTGAACCTGCTGTTTAATTTGTATTGGACTCCCCTAGAACCCTCAAATTAATCTCTGAACCTGCTGTTTAATTTGTATTGGACTCCCCTAGAACCCTCAAATTAATCTCTGAACCTGCTGTTTAATTTGTATTGGACTCCCCTAGAACCCTCAAATTAATCTCTGAACCTGCTGCTTAATTTGTGTTGGACTCCCCTAGAACCCTAAAATTAATCTCTGAACCTGCTGTTTAATTTGTATTGGACTCCCCTAGAACCCTCAAATTAATCTCTGAACCTGCTGTTTAATTTGTATTGGACTCCCCTAGAACCCTCAAATTAATCTCTGAACCTGCTGCTTAATTTGTGTTGGACTCCCTAGAACCCTAAAATTAATCTCTGAACCTGCTGTTTAATTTGTATTGGACTCCCTAGAACCCTCAAATTAATCTCTGAACCTGCTGTTTAATTTGTATTGGACTCCCCTAGAACCCTCAAATTAATCTCTGAACCTGCTGTTTAATTTGTGTTGGACTCCCCTAGAACCCTCAAATTAATCTCTGATCCTGCTGTTTAATTTGTGTTGGACTCCCCTAGAACCCTCAAATTAATCTCTGAACCCGCTGTTTAATTTGTGTTGGACTACCCTAGAACCCTCAAATTAATCTCTGAACCTGCTGTTTAATTTGTGTTGGACTCCCTAGAACCCTCAAATTAATCTCTGATCCTGCTGTTTAATTTGTATTGGACTCCCCTAGAACCCTCAAATTAATCTCTGAACCTGCTGTTTAATTTGTATTGGACTCCCCTAGAACCCTCAAATGAATCTCTGAACCTGCTGTTTAATTTGTGTTGGACTCCCCTAGAACCCTCAAATTAATCTCTGAACCTGCTGTTTAATTTGTATTGGACTCCCCTAGAACACTCAAATTAATCTCTGAACCTGCTGTTTAATTTGTGTTGGACTCCCCTAGAACCCTCAAATTAATCTCTGAACCTGCTGTTTAATTTGTGTTGGACTCCCCTAGAACCCTCAAATTAATCTCTGAACCTGCTGTTTAATTTGTATTGGACTCCCCTAGAACCCTCAAATTAATCTCTGAACCTGCTGTTTAATTTGTGTTGGACTCCCCTAGAACCCTCAAATTAATCTCTGAACCTGCTGTTTAATTTGTATTGGACTCCCCTAGAACCCTCAAATTAATCTCTGAACCTGCTGTTTAATTTGTGTTGGACTCCCATAGAACCCTCAAATTAATCTCTGAACCTGCTGTTTAATTTGTATTGGACTCCACTAGAACCCTCAAATTAATCTCTGATCCTGCTGTTTAATTTGTGTTGGACTCCCCTAGAACCCTCAAATTAATCTCTGAACCCGCTGTTTAATTTGTGTTGGACTCCCCTAGAACCCTCAAATTAATCTCTGATCCTGCTGTTTAATTTGTGTTGGACTCCCCTAGAACCCTCAAATTAATCTCTGAACCTGCTGTTTAATTTGTATTGGACTCCCATAGAACCCTCAAATTAATCTCTGAACCTGCTCTTTAATTTGTATTGGACTCCCCTAGAACCCTCAAATTAAACTCTGAACCTGCTGTTTAATTTGTATTGGACTCCCCTAGAACCCTCAAATTAATCTCTGACCCTGCTGTTTAATTTGTATTGGACTCCCCTAGAACCCTCAAATTAATCTCTGAACCTGCTGTTTAATTTGTATTGGACTCCCCTAGAACCCTCAAATTAATCTCTGAACCTGCTGTTTAATTTGTGTTGGACTCCCCTAGAACCCTCAAATTAATCTCTGAACCTGCTGTTTAATTTGTATTGGACTCCCATAGAACCCTCAAATTAATCTCTGAACCTGCTCTTTAATTTGTATTGGACTCCCCTAGAACCCTCAAATTAATCTCTGAACCTGCTGTTTAATTTGTATTGGACTCCCCTAGAACCCTCAAATTAATCTCTGAACCTGCTGTTTAATTTGTATTGGACTCCCCTAGAACCCTCAAATTAATCTCTGAACCTGCTGTTTAATTTGTATTGGACTCCCCTAGAACACTCAAATTAATCTCTGAACCTGCTGCTTAATTTGTATTGGACTCCCCTAGAACCCTCAAATTAATCTCTGATCCTGCTGTTTAATTTGTATTGGACTCCCCTAGAACCCTCAAATTAATCTCTGAACCTGCTGTTTAATTTGTATTGGACTCCCCTAGAACCCTCAAATGAATCTCTGAACCTGCTGTTTAATTTGTGTTGGACTCCCCTAGAACCCTCAAATTAATCTCTGAACCTGCTGTTTAATTTGTATTGGACTCCCCTAGAACACTCAAATTAATCTCTGAACCTGCTGTTTAATTTGTGTTGGACTCCCCTAGAACCCTCAAATTAATCTCTGAACCTGCTGTTTAATTTGTGTTGGACTCCCCTAGAACCCTCAAATTAATCTCTGAACCTGCTGTTTAATTTGTATTGGACTCCCCTAGAACCCTCAAATTAATCTCTGAACCTGCTGTTTAATTTGTGTTGGACTCCCCTAGAACCCTCAAATTAATCTCTGAACCTGCTGTTTAATTTGTATTGGACTCCCTAGAACCCTCAAATTAATCTCTGAACCTGCTGTTTAATTTGTGTTGGACTCCCATAGAACCCTCAAATTAATCTCTGAACCTGCTGTTTAATTTGTATTGGACTCCACTAGAACCCTCAAATTAATCTCTGATCCTGCTGTTTAATTTGTGTTGGACTCCCTAGAACCCTCAAATTAATCTCTGAACCCGCTGTTTAATTTGTGTTGGACTCCCCTAGAACCCTCAAATTAATCTCTGATCCTGCTGTTTAATTTGTGTTGGACTCCCCTAGAACCCTCAAATTAATCTCTGAACCTGCTGTTTAATTTGTATTGGACTCCCATAGAACCCTCAAATTAATCTCTGAACCTGCTCTTTAATTTGTATTGGACTCCCCTAGAACCCTCAAATTAAACTCTGAACCTGCTGTTTAATTTGTATTGGACTCCCCTAGAACCCTCAAATTAATCTCTGACCCCTGCTGTTTAATTTGTATTGGACTCCCCTAGAACCCTCAAATTAATCTCTGAACCTGCTGTTTAATTTGTATTGGACTCCCCTAGAACCCTCAAATTAATCTCTGAACCTGCTGTTTAATTTGTGTTGGACTCCCCTAGAACCCTCAAATTAATCTCTGAACCTGCTGTTTAATTTGTATTGGACTCCCATAGAACCCTCAAATTAATCTCTGAACCTGCTCTTTAATTTGTATTGGACTCCCTAGAACCCTCAAATTAATCTCTGAACCTGCTGTTTAATTTGTATTGGACTCCCCTAGAACCCTCAAATTAATCTCTGAACCTGCTGTTTAATTTGTATTGGACTCCCCTAGAACCCTCAAATTAATCTCTGAACCTGCTGTTTAATTTGTATTGGACTCCCCTAGAACACTCAAATTAATCTCTGAACCTGCTGCTTAATTTGTATTGGACTCCCCTAGAACCCTCAAATTAATCTCTGATCCTGCTGTTTAATTTGTATTGGACTCCCCTAGAACCCTCAAATTAATCTCTGACCCCTGCTGTTTAATTTGTATTGGACTCCCCTAGAACCCTCAAATTAATCTCTGAACCTGCTGTTTAATTTGTATTGGACTCCCCTAGAACCCTCAAATTAATCTCTGAACCTGCTGTTTAATTTGTGTTGGACTCCCCTAGAACCCTCAAATTAATCTCTGAACCTGCTGTTTAATTTGTATTGGACTCCCCTAGAACCCTCAAATTAATCTCTGAACCTGCTGTTTAATTTGTATTGGACTCCCCTAGAACCCTCAAATTAATCTCTGAACCTGCTGTTTAATTTGTGTTGGACTCCCCTAGAACACTCAAATTAATCTCTGATCCTGCTGTTTAATTTGTGTTGGACTCCCCTAGAACCCTCAAATTAATCTCTGATCCTGCTGTTTAATTTGTATTGGACTCCCCTAGAACCCTCAAATTAATCTCTGAACCTGCTGTTTAATTTGTGTTGGACTCCCCTTAACACTCAAATTAATCTCTGATCCTGCTGTTTAATTTGTGTTGGACTCCCCTAGAACCCTCAAATTAATCTCTGAACCTGTTGTTTAATTTGTGTTGGACTCCCCTAGAACCCTCAAATTAATCTCTGAACCTGCTGTTTAATTTGTATTGGACTCCCATAGAACCCTCAAATTAATCTCTGATCCTGTTGTTTAATTTGTGTTGGACTCCCCTAGAACCCTCAAATTAATCTCTGAACCTGCTGTTTAATTTGTTTTGGACTCCCATAGAACCCTCAAATTAATCTCTGAACCTGCTGTTTAATTTGTGTTGGACTCCCCTAGAACACTCAAATTAATCTCTGATCCTGCTGTTTAATTTGTGTTGGACTCCCCTAGAACACTCAAATTAATCTCTGATCCTGCTGTTTAATTTGTGTTGGACTCCCCTAGAACCCTCAAATTAATCTCTGATCCTGCTGTTTAATTTGTATTGGACTCCCCTAGAACCCTCAAATTCATCTCTGAACCTGCTGTTTAATTTGTGTTGGACTCCCTAGAACACTCAAATTAATCTCTGATCCTGCTGTTTAATTTGTGTTGGACTCCCCTAGAACCCTCAAATTAATCTCTGAACCTGTTGTTTAATTTGTGTTGGACTCCCCTAGAACCCTCAAATTAATCTCTGAACCTGCTGTTTAATTTGTATTGGACTCCCATAGAACCCTCAAATTAATCTCTGATCCTGTTGTTTAATTTGTGTTGGACTCCCCTAGAACCCTCAAATTAATCTCTGAACCTGCTGTTTAATTTGTTTTGGACTCCCATAGAACCCTCAAATTAATCTCTGAACCTGTTGTTTAATTTGTGTTGGACTCCCCTAGAACCCTCAAATTAATCTCTGATCCTGCTGTTTAATTTGTATTGGACTCCCCTAGAACCCTCAAATTAATCTCTGAACCTGCTGTTTAATTTGTATTGGACTCCCCTCGAACCCTCAAATTAATCTCTGAACCTGCTGTTTAATTTGTATTGGACTCCCATAGAACACTCAAATTAATCTCTGAACCTGCTGTTTAATTTGTGTTGGACTCCCCTAGAACCCTCAAATTAATCTCTGATCCTGCTGTTTAATTTGTATTGGACTCCCATAGAACACTCAAATTAATCTCTGAACCTGCTGTTTAATTTGTGTTGGACTCCCCTAGAACCCTCAAATTAATCTCTGAACCTGCTGTTTAATTTGTGTTGGACTCCCATAGAACCCTCAAATTAATCTCTGAACCTGTTGTTTAATTTGTGTTGGACTCCCCTAGAACCCTCAAATTAATCTCTGATCCTGCTGTTTAATTTGTATTGGACTCCCCTAGAACCCTCAAATTAATCTCTGAACCTGCTGTTTAATTTGTATTGGACTCCCCTCGAACCCTCAAATTAATCTCTGAACCTGCTGCTTAATTTGTGTTGGACTCCCCTAGAACCCTCAAATTAATCTCTGAACCTGCTGTTTAATTTGTGTTGGACTCCCCTAGAACCCTCAAATTAATCTCTGATCCTGCTGTTTAATTTGTATTGGACTCCCATAGAACACTCAAATTAATCTCTGAACCTGCTGTTTAATTTGTGTTGGACTCCCTAGAACCCTCAAATTAATCTCTGATCCTGCTGTTTAATTTGTATTGGACTCCCATAGAACACTCAAATTAATCTCTGAACCTGCTGTTTAATTTGTGTTGGACTCCCCTAGAACCCTCAAATTAAACTCTGAACCTGCTGTTTAATTTGTGTTGGACTCCCCTAGAACCCTCAAATTAATCTCTGAACCTGCTGTTTAATTTGTGTTGGACTCCCCTAGAACCCTCAAATTAATCTCTGAACCTGCTGTTTAATTTGTATTGGACTCCCCTAGAACACTCAAATTAATCTCTGAACCTGCTGTTTAATTTGTATTGGACTCCCCTAGAACCCTCAAATTAATCTCTGAACCTGCTGTTTAATTTGTGTTGGACTCCCCTAGAACACTCAAATTAATCTCTGATCCTGCTGTTTAATTTGTGTTGGACTCCCCTAGAACCCTCAAATTAATCTCTGATCCTGCTGTTTAATTTGTATTGGACTCCCCTAGAACCCTCAAATTAATCTCTGAACCTGCTGTTTAATTTGTGTTGGACTCCCCTAGAACCCTCAAATTAATCTCTGATCCTGCTGTTTAATTTGTGTTGGACTCCCCTAGAACCCTCCAATTAATCTCTGAACCTGTTGTTTAATTTGTGTTGGACTCCCTAGAACCCTCAAATTAATCTCTGAACCTGCTGTTTAATTTGTATTGGACTCCCATAGAACCCTCAAATTAATCTCTGATCCTGTTGTTTAATTTGTGTTGGACTCCCTAGAACCCTCAAATTAATCTCTGAACCTGCTGTTTAATTTGTTTTGGACTCCCATAGAACCCTCAAATTAATCTCTGAACCTGCTGTTTAATTTGTGTTGGACTCCCCTAGAACACTCAAATTAATCTCTGATCCTGCTGTTTAATTTGTGTTGGACTCCCCTAGAACACTCAAATTAATCTCTGATCCTGCTGTTTAATTTGTGTTGGACTCCCCTAGAACCCTCAAATTAATCTCTGATCCTGCTGTTTAATTTGTATTGGACTCCCCTAGAACCCTCAAATTCATCTCTGAACCTGCTGTTTAATTTGTGTTGGACTCCCCTAGAACACTCAAATTAATCTCTGATCCTGCTGTTTAATTTGTGTTGGACTCCCCTAGAACCCTCAAATTAATCTCTGAACCTGTTGTTTAATTTGTGTTGGACTCCCCTAGAACCCTCAAATTAATCTCTGAACCTGCTGTTTAATTTGTATTGGACTCCCATAGAACCCTCAAATTAATCTCTGATCCTGTTGTTTAATTTGTGTTGGACTCCCCTAGAACCCTCAAATTAATCTCTGAACCTGCTGTTTAATTTGTTTTGGACTCCCATAGAACCCTCAAATTAATCTCTGAACCTGTTGTTTAATTTGTGTTGGACTCCCCTAGAACCCTCAAATTAATCTCTGATCCTGCTGTTTAATTTGTATTGGACTCCCCTAGAACCCTCAAATTAATCTCTGAACCTGCTGTTTAATTTGTATTGGACTCCCCTCGAACCCTCAAATTAATCTCTGAACCTGCTGCTTAATTTGTGTTGGACTCCCCTAGAACCCTCAAATTAATCTCTGAACCTGCTGTTTAATTTGTGTTGGACTCCCCTAGAACCCTCAAATTAATCTCTGATCCTGCTGTTTAATTTGTATTGGACTCCCATAGAACACTCAAATTAATCTCTGAACCTGCTGTTTAATTTGTGTTGGACTCCCCTAGAACCCTCAAATTAATCTCTGATCCTGCTGTTTAATTTGTATTGGACTCCCATAGAACACTCAAATTAATCTCTGAACCTGCTGTTTAATTTGTGTTGGACTCCCCTAGAACCCTCAAATTAATCTCTGAACCTGCTGTTTAATTTGTGTTGGACTCCCATAGAACCCTCAAATTAATCTCTGAACCTGTTGTTTAATTTGTGTTGGACTCCCCTAGAACCCTCAAATTAATCTCTGATCCTGCTGTTTAATTTGTATTGGACTCCCCTAGAACCCTCAAATTAATCTCTGAACCTGCTGTTTAATTTGTATTGGACTCCCCTCGAACCCTCAAATTAATCTCTGAACCTGCTGCTTAATTTGTGTTGGACTCCCTAGAACCCTCAAATTAATCTCTGAACCTGCTGTTTAATTTGTGTTGGACTCCCTAGAACCCTCAAATTAATCTCTGATCCTGCTGTTTAATTTGTATTGGACTCCCATAGAACACTCAAATTAATCTCTGAACCTGCTGTTTAATTTGTGTTGGACTCCCCTAGAACCCTCAAATTAATCTCTGATCCTGCTGTTTAATTTGTATTGGACTCCCATAGAACACTCAAATTAATCTCTGAACCTGCTGTTTAATTTGTGTTGGACTCCCCTAGAACCCTCAAATTAATCTCTGAACCTGCTGTTTAATTTGTGTTGGACTCCCCTAGAACCCTCAAATTAATCTCTGAACCTGCTGTTTAATTTGTGTTGGACTCCCCTAGAACCCTCAAATTAATCTCTGAACCTGCTGTTTAATTTGTATTGGACTCCCCTAGAACACTCAAATTAATCTCTGAACCTGCTGTTTAATTTGTATTGGACTCCCCTAGAACCCTCAAATTAATCTCTGAACCTGCTGTTTAATTTGTGTTGGACTCCCCTAGAACACTCAAATTAATCTCTGAACCTGCTGCTTAATTTGTGTTGGACTCCCATAGAACCCTCAAATCATCTCTAGACCTGCTATTTTTTCATTCTCCCGCTCTAATCAGGAACTTATCTAAACCTGGGCCACCAGGTGGGAGTTAATGATCGGGTATAACAGAAAATCATCAGGCTCTGGACATCGTAGGGTAGGATAGGGTAGGATAGGGTAGGATAGGATTTGAATATCCCATGCCCTAGCACAGGGGTAGGCAACCAACCCCGTTCCTGGAGACCCGTAGGTACTGTACTACAGCATGTTGTCCCAACTAGGCACCTCGTCTAACCAACTGAGATAATGAATCAGTCCAGTGAGCCTAAATTCAATACACCTGGTGTTCTTCCAGGTCGGTTAAAGGAAAAACATGAAGTGCCTGCAGCCCTCCAGGGTTGTCTAGCCCTGCCCTAGCGTCTCTGTGCTCCCCTTTGCTCCTGTAACAACTATAGTATTGCCACAGTAGTCTATAAAATAACACATATACTGTAGAAAAGTGTTTATTCCCCTCGGGGAGAAGTCTATCTTGTGTTTAATACCTAAACATGGCAAATCAAAATATATATTTAATCAGAATACAAATTAGTAATTACCACCACCTACTGGCCATTATGTCTGTCTGTCTGTCTGTCTGTCTGTCTGTCTGTCTGTCTGTCTGTCTGTCTGTCTGTCTGTCTTTCTTTCGTATCTATTGAATTTCACCAGAGGTTGGCGGAGACTAATTATACATCTACCACAATCAGTTTACTTTCAACATGATCAAAGCAACAACTCTGGTTTCTATGGTTACCACCCCCCCGGATAGACTGACAGTACAGGTATCAGTGACCGGGGCAGCGGCATTGAGGCTATCTCCATTTTAAAGTAGTCCATTTTATTATTATTTGGGGTTTGAAAATAGTGTTAAGCTACTTTTGGGGATCGCTCCCAACTCATGGGAATCCCCACCCAGTTGACTACTTTAAAATGATGGAAGCTCACAATTACAGTGTCCATGCTAAAATGGATTATATCCAATTCGAGTCCTCTAACTATCTCGTTGGCTATGTGCAATACATTTCATTTGAACAGTTTGTAACGTGTGCCCTCCTGAATAGGCCGCATGCACACCTACTGAATCAGGTTGCCAAATTTACAGTCAATCAGAATGGTGGTGGGTGTGGCCCAGTGTGATGAAGTTTAAAGGGACAGTTCACCCTAATGACAAATATACTTCATCTTATGGACAGAAACAGCATACCAACAACAGTGAGTGTGGACAGATCCCTATTGGAAAATAATATAATGTCAAACTAGGCACAAAAAAAACAGCAACACATACCCCCCTTTATTGAAGTAGACAGTAAAACACTACGACACATCAGATTGGTCTTTATTGAAGCAGACAGTAAAACACTATGACACATCAGATTGGTCTTTATTGAAGTAGACAGTAGAACACTTCATGACACATCAGAATAGTATATTGATTTGGTATCATTATAACACAATTATGTTCAATATTTATGAACTTAATTTAACTTCTTAAATTCTTGGGACGGGAGCGTCCCACCTGGCCAACATCCAGTGAAATTGCAGAGCATGAAATTCAAACTACAGAATTATAAATATTTAACTTTCATAAAATCACATGTGTAATACATCAAAATAAAGCTTAACTTCTTGTTAATCCAGCCGCTGTGTCAGATTTCAAAAAAGCTTTACGGCGAAAGCACACCATGCGATTATCTGAGGACAGGACCCCGCTTCATAAAAGCATGAAAAACATATTTCAACCAGGCAGGTGCGCCACGAAAGTCAGAAATAGCTATATAATAAATGCCTTACCTTTGATGATCATCTTCTGTTGGCACTCCAAAAGGTCCCAGGTACATCACAAATGGTCCTTTTGTTCAATAATGTCCTTCTTTATATCCATAAAAACTCAGTTTAGCTGGTGCGCTTCAGTCAATAATCCACCCAGTTTCCCTCCATCTAAATGCATACAAAATGAGTCCCAAACTAATAAACTTTTCCAAACAAGTCAAACAACGTTTATAATCAAACCATAGGTACCCTAATACGTAAATAAACTATCAAATTTGAGACGGAGAATCGTTATTGTCTTTACCGGAGAAAAATCCCAAAGAACACGCTCTCTTCCGGAAACACTACAACCAAAATGGGAGCCACCTAGAAAAACCACCATTTCTGGGTCATTTTTCCAAAAACCAGCATGAAACTCTTCCTAAAGACTGTTGACATCTAGTGGAAGCCCTAAGAACTGCAATCTGGGCAGATTTAGCCTTATAATAAAAGTGATAGCCATTGAAAATAGTGGAAGGCTGAATTTTTTGGGGGGGGGATGGTTTGTCCTCGGAGTTTCGCCTGCCATATCAGTTCTGTTATACTCACATACATTATTTTTTAACAGTTCTAGAAACTTTAGTGTTTAATATCCAATATATACCAATTATATGCATATCCTAGCCTCTGTGTCTGAGTAACAGGCAGTTTACTTTGGGCAGGCTTTTCATCCGGACGTGAAAATACTGCCCCCTATCCAAGAGAGTTTAACCTCAATATTCTATATTCTCAAATCATAATTTAAATTGCCTGGCACATTTACAGAAATCTTAATGTGCACGGTCCATGTTAAATAAATAAAAGAAAACCAATTCAATGTGTAACACTTTAATTTAACCAACCTGGACTCATAGTCTAGACATAACATAGTAAATGTAAATCTAGGACACTCCAATTAGTATGATATATGTCGTGGAAAATTATAAAATAAGGCTTGTATTACATTATAATAGTTGTTACATTTGACAGAATAGAGTATTGTGTGTGTGTGTTCCCCTGAGGATGGGCCTCTATGAGAGAGCACTGACGATGCCTTTGGGTAATAAAGCCTACAGAGTATTCCAGATAACATTAGCTAATGGTTCTGTTCTATGCCGTACCAGGGAGAGACGGTCCCCCTTTGGAGTCAGGTGGCCAGACACCGGTCTTTACAATGAGAACTGTTGACACAGCAGTAACTGTCTGCTATGTTTTATAGATATCTTTCATACAAATCGTAACCTTTTGTGAACTGTTCCTAAGATCTGTGGTTCGTCAGTGTAAGTTGAGAGGGGTGTATCTTGGCTATAAAAGATCTTTGTACTTTTCTGTTGGTACTTTTCAATGGTTTGTTAGAGATGGCGCATCACTGAAAGTCAAAAAAGGCAAAGCTCTTATTAAAATAAATGTAGTTTAAGTATAACTCTGACTGGTGTGTGAAGTTTGTAATTCTCTCCTCATTTGGTAAAGCAGAAATATGCCACCACATTTGGCGATGGGGATGGGACGTGAATCTTCACTCGGTGACCGCTCCTGAAGATCTGGGCAAATCGTGCACGAGGGATCCCTCAAATTTGGGATTTCAGGGAAACCATCTCAGGGAAACCACACTTTGCGAACGAAGCAGATGGACCCACCTTTGATCTGAGAGGCAGCGAGCCGAGTGGATTCCACATCTCGAATTTAGTTTTTTTTAAAGAAAGAGGTGAACAAACCACACATGAAGTCGTGTTTTAAAATAAGCCTCTGTTAGGTATGCTCTGAGTGTGTATTCCTTGTGAGGAGGGCACCTTGGAGGCGTAAGCTGGGCCGAGTCAGAGGAGAGTAATCTGAGAGTTTGCGGACTCAAAGATACTCTACTATTTGTCGGTTGCGGGCGGTTGCGGGCGACCTAGAGCCGTCCTGACACTGAATTGATCACAGTGGGGATTGGTGCGGCCTGTGGGTGTGAGGGGCCAGGGTGACTATGCGTTCTGTGTGAAACACGGTACTTGGTAAAGCCCTATTGGAAGAAGGACCTCATTCTGAAAGTGTCTGTGTGACTGTCTAAGTGACCCTGTGTGAGCGCGGTAGGTTGACTCTGTGTGGGCAACCTTTTAATTATGTTCTGATTTTCTGTGTGGACATCTGACCAGTTCTGTGTGGACATCTGACCAGTTCTGTGTGGACATCTGACCAATCCTGTGTGGGTGATCCTTAAAGTTCTGTGTGAGTAGCTAAGATTTCCTTACGTTTTATATGGATTCTGTGAATATATGAAAACATAATAAATTGTACGTGTGTATAATCGATTACTAGCGATAACGATAAAAGTAATGCTGAGAATATAATTAGATACAATTTAAACCACCCATTCGTAGACGTACGTAGGTTTTGAGTCGGTTTAATGGATAATTTGATGAAGATGAGGTTTTAAGCACTATTAAACTGTCTGGGAAATTGTGCTCTAGAAACTGATTAGAGTGTGTCCACTTTCGGTCAAAAAACTGCCCTTAAAGTCTGAAACGGTTTTCTGTTTTCTTCCCAGTATGAAGAAAAGGAGTTGGGGATTTATTGATGGTCAGATTCGTGTTTATCGTCAAAGGAATGAGCGTTACCCCGAGGCCTGTACTCTGGAGCGGGATCGATCTGGAGGTGGAGGGTCCGTCATGGTCTGGGGCGTGGTGTCACAGCATCATCGGACTGAGCTTGTTGTCATTGCAGGCAATCTCAACGCTGTGTGTTACAGGGAAGACATCCTCCTCCCTCATGTGGTAACCTTCCTGCAGGCCCATCCTGACATGACCCTCCAGCATGACAACGCCACCAGCCATACTGCTCGCTCTGTGCGTGATTTCCTGGGAACTTGGAACTTGCAGGTGACTTGTTGGAAGAGTGGGGTAACATCTCACAGCAAGAACTGGCAAATCTGATGCAATCCATGAGGAGGAGATGTACTGCAGTACTTAATGCAGCTGGTATCCACACCAGATACTGACTGTTACTTTTGATTTTGACCCCTATTCTATTTCTGTTAGTCACATGTCTGTGGAACTTGCTCAGTTTATGTCTCAGTTGTTGAATCTTATGATCATACAAATATTTACACATGTTAAGTTTGCTGAAAATAAACGCAGTTGACAGCGAAAGGTTTCTTTTTTTTGCTGAGTTTATTTCCCAACATGCTCTATTGCAGTTAGATATTTTGAATTATTTGTTGCAATATCTGTGTTTATGATTGATAAATAAATCAATAAATGTATCTTATGCTACTCAAAGATAAATAGCATACATTTTCCTAAACTAATTCAATCTATGAGTCGGATTTATCGCACCCATTACTGAAATGGTTGTTCCAGTAGATAGTATCATTTATTCATATTTCTATCTGTGGCAGTCATTCTGAATGCAGTCATTCTGAATGCAGTCACTCTGATTGCAGTCACTCTGAATGCAGTCACTCTGATTGCAGTCACTCTGAATGCAGTCACTCTGAATGCACACTCTGAATGCAGTCACTCTGAAAGCAGTCACTCTGAATGCAGTCACTCTGATTGCAGTCACTCTGAATGCAGTCACTCTGAATGCAGTCATTCTGAATGCAGTCACTCTGAATGCAGTCACTCTGAAAGCAGTCACTCTGATTGCAGTCACTCTGATTGCAGTCACTCTGAATGCAGTCACTCTGAATGCAGTCACTCTGAATGCACACTCCGAATGCAGTCACTCTGAATGCAGTCACTCTGAATGCAGTCACTCTGATTGCAGTCACTCTGAATGCAGTCACTCTGATTGCAGTCACTCTGAATGCAGTCACTCTGAAAGCAGTCACTCTGATTGCAGTCACTCTGAATGCAGTCACTCTGAATGCACACTCTGAATGCAGTCACTCTGAATGCACACTCCGAATGCAGTCACTCTGAATGCAGTCATTCTGAATGCAGTCACTCTGAATGCAGTCATTCTGAATGCAGTCACTCTGAATGCAGTCACTCTGAATGCAGTCACTCTGAATGCAGTCACTCTGAATGCAGTCACTCTGATTGCAGTCACTCTGATTGCAGTCACTCTGAATGCAGTCACTCTGAATGCAGTCACTCTGAATGCACACTCTGAATGCAGTCACTCTGAATGCACACTCTGAATGCAGTCACTCTGAATGCAGTCATTCTGAATGCAGTCACTCTGAATGCAGTCACTCTGAATGCAGTCACTCTGAATGCAGTCACTCTGAATGCAGTCACTCTGAATGAAGTCACTCTGAATGCAGTCACTCTGAATGCAGTCACTCTGAATGAAGTCACTCTGAATGCAGTCACTCTGAATGCACACTCTGAATGCAGTCACTCTGAATGCAGTCATTCTGAATGCAGTCACTCTGAATGCAGTCACTCTGAATGCAGTCACTCTGAATGCAGTCACTCTGAATGCAGTCACTCTGAATGAAGTCACTCTGAATGCAGTCACTCTGAATGCAGTCACTCTGAATGCAGTCACTCTGAATGCAGATAGTGGGAATCCACTCGGGCTGGATTCCATTAGGAATTCAACATCTCTCTGCAAACCAGCATAATGTGACTTGATGCCGGTGTTGCTGTATCTTTGGCTGGTCACCATGTATAGTACCGTTAACATTCGGAACACATTCCTAATATGGGACAGCATCCCTGTGGAAAGCTTTTGGAAACTATGTCTTAGCCTCTGGAGAAAAGCCATTTGATCCTCCTCTTCCCCAAACAGGAACATTTGTCACAATAAAACCAATTTGTAAGTCGCTCTGGATAAGAGCGTCTGCTAAATGACTTAAATGTAATGTAAATGTATGTAAAGTCCATGCCCAGACGCATTGACAAGCAACAAATCAATTCTAATGAAGTGTGTTTTCCTCTATCCTCTAACTCAAAAAAATAAAAAGAGACCAATGTTATACATAACACCCCCCCTCCGGTTTTGTGAAATGACCTCTTCCAAATATGGACGTCCATGAAACAGAGTTCAGACGACTGCTGTACAGCTTGCCGACGTCGTTGAGCTAAACAACCACCGTTGTCGTGTTTGTGAGAGTCTTGTTAGTTTGTAGCTCACATAGTTTCGGTTGGTTTCCACTAGTTACCCCAATCACAAAGTCATAATTGGCTATATTGTAAAAATAGCATTTTGGTCTTTATTTAAAGGTTAGGAATAAGGTTAGCAGTGTTTTTAAGGTAAGGGTTAAAGGTGACATTTGAAACATGTTAAGAAGATGAATTTAAGAAATAGTTTGGGGTTATGACGTGTCTACTGAGGACAGTTCGGGTTTTACAGACGATTTTGTGACGATTTTCTTGTCCGAATCCTCGCATGTGTAGAAAAAAGGCCGCTTTCACAAGCCCCATGTAATGAAATAGGCGCAAACGTTATGTCGGCGGAAAGAGGAGATTAAGCTGCAGCCACTACAATAAACAGTACGTCTCTAGCATTAACACACAGGGAGATATTCAATATTCAGTCACCATGTGACACACGGGTCCGTCAATCGACTCTAGGTGTTTGTTTTTTTCATAAGCAACTCTCTGCTTTTCTGTGTAGTTTTTTTTTTTATTAACAATCAACTCCAGCAGAGTACATGTTGCTATCGATTGACTTCCGTTTGATCTAAAAGTCTGTGCTGCTTTGCACACTTTTACCCAAGTGGGAAAATGATGTCCATGTGAGAAATCCGATCAGCGCTTTCATACGGCAATCTGACGCCAACCTTCGGTTTTGTACGGAATATCATCTTCTTTCATTTCTTGCCAAAAAACCTAATTGAAAGGCTTCAGGGTTCAGGAAGACGGACACGGACGGACGCAACAGAGGATGTCAGGCAGAAACAGTCACTCAGCCACATTATTATGCTACATCCCAAATGGGTTCTGGACAAAAGTAGGGTACTACATAGGGAATAGGGTGCCATATGGGTA
Source organism: Oncorhynchus keta (assembly GCF_023373465.1). NCBI lineage: Eukaryota > Metazoa > Chordata > Actinopteri > Salmoniformes > Salmonidae > Oncorhynchus > Oncorhynchus keta. The sequence continues at coordinate 5,122,954 of NC_068426.1, forward strand.
CTACATAGGGAATAGTGTGCCATATGGGTACTTCATAGGGAATAGGGTGCCATATGGGTACCTCATAGGGAATAGGGTGCCACATGGGTACTACATAGGGAATAGGGCGCCATATGGGTACTACATAGGGAATAGGGTGCCATATGGGTACCTCATAGGGAATAGGGTGCCACATAGGTACTACATAGGGAATAGGGCGCCATATGGGTACTACATAGGGAATAGGGTGCCATATGGGTACTACATAGGGAATAGGGTGCCATATGGGTACTACATAGGGAATAGGGTGCCATATGGGTACTACATAGGGAATAGGGTGCCATATGGGTACTACATAGGGAATAGGGCGCCATATGGGTACTTCATAGGGAATCGGGTACCATATGGGTACCTCATAGGGAATAGGGTGCCATATGGGTACTACATAGGGAATAGGGCGCCATATGGGTACTACATAGGGAATAGGGTGCCATATGGGTACTACATAGGGAATAGGGTGCCATATGGGTACTACATAGGGAATAGGGTGCCATATGGGTACTACATAGGGAATAGGGTGCCATATGGGTACTACATAGGGAATAGGGTGCCATATGGGTACTATATAGGGAATAGGGTGCCATATGGGTACCACATAGGGAATAGGGTGCCATATGGGTACTACATAGGGAATAGGGTGCCATATGGGTACTACATAGGGAATAGGGTGCCATATGGGTACTACATAGGGAATAGGGTGCCATATGGGTACTACATAGAGAATAGGGTGCCATATGGGTACTTCAATAGGGAATAGGGTGCCATATGGGTACTATATAGGGAATAGGGTGCCATATGGGTACTACATAGGAATAGGGTGCCATATGGGTACTACATAGGGAATAGGGTGCCATATGGGTACTACATAGGAATAGGGCGCCATATGGGTACTACATAGGGAATAGGGTGCCATATGGGTACTACATAGGGAATAGGGTGCCATATGGGTACTACATAGGGAATAGGGTGCCATATGGGTACTACATAGGGAATAGGGTGCCATATGGGTACTACATAGGGAATAGGGTGCCATATGGGTACTACATAGGGAATAGGGCGCCATATGGGTACTACATAGGGAATAGGGTGCCATATGGGTACTACATAAGGAATAGGGTGCCATATGGGTACTACATAGGGAATAGGGTGCCATATGGGTACTACATAGGGAATAGGGCGCCATATGGGTACTTCATAGGGAATAGGGTGCCATATGGGTACCTCATAGGGAATAGGGTGCCACATGGGTACTACATAGGGAATAGGGCGCCATATGGGTACTTCATAGGGAATAGGGTGCCATATGGGTACTACATAGGGAATAGGGCGCCATATGGGTACTACATAGGGAATAGGGTGCCATATGGGTACTACATAGGGAATAGGGTGCCATATGGGTACTACATAGGGAATAGGGTGCCACATGGGTACTTCAATAGGGAATAGGGTGCCATATGGGTACGACATAGGGAATAGGGTGCCATATGGGTACTTCAATAGGGAATAGGGTGCCACATGGGTACTACATAGGGAATAGGGTGCCATATGGGTACTACATAGGGAATAGGGTGCCATATGGGTACTACATAGGGAATAGGGCGCCATATGGGTACCTCATAGGGAATAGGGTGCCATATGGGTACTACATAGGGAATAGGGTGCCATATGGGTACTACATAGGGAATAGGGTGCCATATGGGCACTACATAGGCAATAGGGTGCCATATGGGTACTACATAGGGAATAGGGTGCCATATGGGTACTACATAGGGAATAGGGTGCCATATGGGTACTACATAGGGAATAGGGTGCCATATGGGTACTATATAGGGAATAGGGTGCCATGGGGGACACAGTCTGCCACACTTTGTCCCTAATGGCCCTTTTCTTCTCAGATATGACTGGTTGGTAAATGACTGGAGAACACATTGATTAACACAAATCCCGAGAGCCATTAGCGATGCAACACACTGGATTCCTCCTCCTCGGCTGCGTTCTCTGGCTAATGGAGAGTGAAAAACAAATGAGCTTCTCTTTGTTTACCCACCGCTGTGTGTTCTCGCCCGTCTCCTTCCGTCTCTCTTTATTGGGCCCTCTCTCTTTTCGCTCCCGTCTTCCCACCACCGAGATGGCACATTTCATTTCTGTGAGAGGAACCTCAGGGAAACTAATGACCTAGGTCTGACACTGAGGAGTTATGAATAAACCTGACGTTATCAAGATATGGAAAACATGTGGTCTGTTTCTCTCTCTCTGTGTGTGTGGTCTATTGTTTATGTGGCTCTGTTCAAATACATGTACATTTCATCCTTCTGATGTGCTCTGACCTAAAGCCTGAATGAACATACTAGGCGGTTGGGGGAAAGTCAACATGGTGGTCGCTTCACATAGTAAGCTAAAGACTGACTGATATAGTAAGAGGCCTTGTCCCGAGGCAGAACGGCCCATGGGACAGGAGCCTATGTCCTGTTTCTGTAGTGTGAGGCAGCTTGATGTACAAGTACACTACCTGGACAGGACGCTAGTCTATTGCAGGGCCCATGATACAGTAGCTCTTTCTAACGCCTTGGCACTAGTCTGATTCGGAATCTTCATTTTCACCATCAGTACCTACTGTGTATCAGTTGCAGGTTAATCTCTTCCATGTGCACCCTCCCTCCCTCTCCCTCTCTCTGGCAGTAATCGGTCCTGAGGATGTTAGTTGCTGGTTGACGTGATGCACGAGTTCAGTTTTTGGTTGATGGGACACAATGCATTACATCCCAGTGTGTAGTGTATTTGGATAATGCTAGGTTTGCAAAAATTCCATTAACTTTCACAAATAATAATAATAATAATAAATGCCATTTAGCAGACGCTTTTATCCAAAGCGACTTACAGTCATGTGTGCATACATTCTACGTATGGGTGGTCCCGGGAATCGAACCCACTACCCTGGCGTTACAAGCGCCATGCTCTACCAACTGAGCTACAGAAGGACCACAAAATTCTCTGATTCTCCAGAAATCCTGTTTATCGGATTCTGGTTCTCCTGCTTATTCCCTGATGATTCTGTGAATCTTCCAACCAGGGAATTTTGAGACCTTAGTTGATTTTCATGAATGTTATATTTTTCTCCCCTGTTCCGAGTCATTTTATCTGATGCTCTTATCCAGAGCCAAGTACAGTAGCAATTAGGGTTAGGTGTCTTTCCCCGGGGATTCGAACCAGCGACCGTTCAGTTACTGGCCTAATGATATTTTAACCGTTAGGCTCTGCTATACGACATGCCAGTGTTGCCTGCTGTACTGAATGACATCCAGCAGTACTGTTGGAATCAGACAGACGGCAGCAGAGCTCCATGTTCAGTTTATGACAATACAATTTATTTATTTTTTATATTTTTTATTTTATTTAACTTGGCAAGTCAATTCTGGAGGGTACAAGACAGAAAAAACCCATGTCCAGAGAATATTGAAAAAAACCATCACGGTTTTCCTTAACCACCCCAAACCAGACTTGAAATAATGGCACTAACAAAATCTCGGCTCGAATGGGAAATGCAATACATTAATATATTCCAGAAAGATCTGCATTGTAAAAGTTATGGATGCTCGCTTGGACAGTATTCGTCTCTGGAAAAGGATGCTAGACGAGACCACCTAAAAACAGACAGCTTCCTTGAAACAAGCATCATTTATTAAACGAGTGATATAACAATGCTCTCTGAAAGCATGCTAAATCATTTGAAGGTGTAGTACAAACATTCATTAATTAATCCTCTTCAAAAAGTAAGTACATACATCCTCTAAATATGTCCACAGATTTCGTTCGCAAAAAAAAAAAGAGGCAGATATATTAGCCATTTACCATTACAACTAAAATAGGTACACAAAACTACAACTTTTCACAAGCACATTGTCTGCTAAGCTTCCGCCAAGTCCTTCTCTTGAAGCCGCCAGAGTGTGTGTGTGTCATCAATTACTTCAGTGTGAGAGTATCTATGGACAGCCTGGGGTGACGTTGCATTTGGAGAGTGCAGACAGGATAGACAGAATAAATCTGCTGCTGTCTCTTTGTGTGTGTGTGTGTGTGTGTGTGTGTGTGTGTGTGTGTGTGTGTGTGTGTGTGTGTGTGTGTGTGTGTGTGTGTGTGTGTGTGTGTGTGGTCATTTCAGGTCTAGAAAATATATACAAACACACTGAGTGTTCCGCAGGTCAGAAGTGAAACATGATTCAGCCGGTGTTTGTGTGTTTGAGTCATTGGGTCTTCAAGGAGGAGGATGAGGAAGACCGGTCTGTTCCTACTCCCCTTCCTCCCACTCTGTCTCTGGGAATGATGCGCAACTCTGAACCGTGCTTCAGGAACACATTCCCTGGGGAAAACAACAACAGCAGCAACATAAATTGTCTAACGTCAGAGAATAGAAGAAAACAAAACGTTCTCGATAAAGAGACCCCCCCCCTGAAAACAGTTGATAGTATCGCTACTGCAGTATTTACCTTGTCAGAGTCTTTCCTAGGCATTTCTCTAGCGCTATAAAAACTCACATCACCAATCCACAGACACCTCCAGGAGATAAATAAGACGAACTGATAGATTGAGCTACTAAACACAGCAAATGTTGTAAAATATGTCAAGTAGTAACATCCCAGAGACTAGTGTTCAAGTACTGACAGATAGAAGTATAGGTTAACGTTAACCTATACTACTAACAACGTTAACCTATACTACTAACAACGTTAACCTATACTACTAACAACGTTAACCTATACTACTAACAACGTTAACCTATACTACTAACAACGCTAACCTATACTACTAACAACGCTAACCTATACTACTAACAACGCTAACCTATACTACTAACAACGTTAACCTATACTACTAACAACGCTAACCTATACTACTAACAACGTTAACCTATACTACTAACAACGTTAACCTATACTACTAACAACGTTAACCTATACTACTAACAACGTTAACCTATACTACTAACAACGTTAACCTATACTACTAACAACGTTAACCTATACTACTAACAACGTTAACCTATACTACTAACAACGTTAACCTATACTACTAACAACGTTAACCTATACTACTAACAACGTTAACCTATACTACTAACAACGTTAACCTATACTACTAACAACGTTAACCTATACTACTAACAACGTTAACCTATACTACTAACAACGTTAACCTATACTACTAACAACGTTAACCTATACTACTAACAACGTTAACCTATACTACTAACAACGTTAACCTATACTACTAACAACGTTAACCTATACTACTAACAACGTTAACCTATACTACTAACAACGTTAACCTATACTACTAACAACTAGCCAGAGGCAAAACATTAGCATAACAATACGGAAGACTTAAGGGGAACGCACAGTGACTACAGGTCACGGTGACTACAGGTCACGGTGACTACAGCGCCGCACGGTGACTACAGCGCCGCACGGTGACTACAGCGCCGCACGGTGACTACAGCGCCGCACGGTGACTACAGGGCCGCACGGTGACTACAGGGCCGCACGGTGACTACAGGGCCGCACGGTGACTACAGGGCCGCACGGTGACTACAGGGCCGCACGGTGACTACAGGGCCGCACGGTGACTACAGGGCCGCACGGTGACTACAGGGCCGCACGGTGACTACAGGGCCGCACGGTGACTACAGGGCCGCACGGTGACTACAGGGCACGGTGACTACAGGGCACGGTGACTACAGGGCACGGTGAGTACAGGGCACAATGATTACAGCAGACGGTGACTATAGGGCACGGTGATTACAGGGCACAGTGATTACAGCAGATGGTGAGTACAGGGCACAGTGATTACATCAGATGGTGAGTACAGGGCACAGTGATTACATCAGATGGTGAGTACAGGGCACAGTGATTACAGCAGATGTTGAGTACAGGGCACAGTGATTACAGCAGATGGTGAGTACAGGGCACAGTGATTACAGGGCACAGTGATTACAGGGCACAGTGATTACAGCAGATGGTGAGTACAGGGCACGGTGACTACAGCGCACGGTGACTACAGCGCACGGTGACTACAGCAGATGGTGAGTACAGGGCACGGTGACTACAGCGCACGGTGACTACAGCGCACGGTGACTACAGCAGATGGTGAGTACAGGGCACAGTGACTACAGGGCACAGTGACTACAGGGCACAGTGACTACAGGGCACAGTGACTACAGGGCACAGTGATTACAGGGCACAGTGATTACAGGGCACATGATTACAGGGCACGATGATTACAGGGCACAGTGTTTACAGGGCACAGTGTTTACAGGGTACAGTGATTACAGCAGATGGTGAGTACAGGGCACGGTGACTACAGGGCACAGTGACTACAGGGCACGGTGACTACAGGGCACGGTGACTACAGGGCACGGTGACTACAGGGCACGGTGACTACAGGGCACGGTGACTACAGGGCACGGTGACTACAGGGCACGGTGACTACAGGGCACGGTGACTACAGGGCACGGTGATTACAGCAGATGGTGAGTACAGGGCACAGTGATTACAGGGCACAGTGAGTACAGGGCACAGTGATTACAGGGCACAGTGATTACAGGGCACAGTGATTACAGGGCACAGTGATTACAGGGCACAGTGATTACAGCAGATGGTGAGTACAGGGCACAGTGATTACAGGGCACAGTGATTACAGGGCACAGTGATTACAGGGCACAGTGATTACAGGGCACAGTGATTACAGGGCACAGTGATTACAGCAGATGGTGAGTACAGGGCACAGTGATTACAGGGCACAGTGATTACAGGGCACGGTGATTACAGGGCACAGTGATTACAGGGCACAGTGATTACAGGGCACAGTGATTACAGGGCACAGTGAGTACAGGGCACAGTGATTACAGGGCACAGTGATTACAGGGCACGGTGATTACAGGGCACGGTGATTACAGGGCACGGTGATTACAGGGCACAGTGATTACAGGGCACGGTGATTACAGGGCACGGTGATTACAGGGCACGGTGATTACAGGGCACAGTGATTACAGGGCACAGTGATTACAGGGCACGGTGATTACATGGCACAGTGATTACAGCAGATGGTGACTACAGGGCACGGTGACTACAGGGCACGGTGATTACAGGGCACAGTGATTACAGCAGATGGTGAGTACAGGGCACAGTGATTACAGCAGATGGTGAGTACAGGGCACAGTGATTACAGGGCACAGTGATTACAGGGCACGGTGATTACAGCAGATGGTGATTACAGGGCACGGTGATTACATGGCACAGTGATTACAGCAGATGGTGACTACAGGGCACGGTGACTACAGGGCACGGTGATTACAGGGCACAGTGATTACAGCAGATGGTGAGTACAGGGCACAGTGATTACAGCAGATGGTGAGTACAGGGCACAGTGATTACAGGGCACAGTGATTACAGGGCACGGTGATTACAGCAGATGGTGAGTACAGGGCACGGTGACTACAGGGCACAGTGATTACAGGGCACGGTGACTACAGGGCACGGTGACTACAGGGCACAGTGATTACAGGGCACAGTGATTACAGGGCACAGTGATTACAGGGCACAGTGACTACAGGGCACAGTGACTACAGGGCACGGTGATTACAGGGCACAGTGATTACAGCAGATGGTGATTACAGGGCACAGTGATTACAGCAGATGTGATTACAGCAGATGGTGACTTACAGGGCACAGTGATTACAGGGCAGATGGTGACTACAGGGCACGGTGACTACAGGGCACAGTGATTACAGGGCACGGTGATTACAGGGCACGGTGATTACAGGGCACGGTGATTACAGGGCACGGTGATTACAGGGCACGGTGATTACAGGGCACGGTGATTACAGGGCACGGTGATTACAGGGCACGGTGATTACAGGGCACGGTGATTACAGGGCACGGTGATTACAGGGGTGAGTACAGGGCACAGTGATTACAGCAGATGGTGAGTACAGGGCACAGTGATTACAGGGCAGATGGCACAGTGATTACAGGGCACGGTGATTACATGGCACAGTGATTACAGCAGATGGTGACTACAGGGCACGGTGACTACAGGGCACGGTGACTACAGGGCACGGTGATTACAGGGCACAGTGATTACAGCAGATGGTGAGTACAGGGCACAGTGATTACAGCAGATGGTGAGTACAGGGCACAGTGATTACAGGGCACAGTGATTACAGGGCACAGTGATTACAGGACACAGTGATTACAGCAGATGATGAGTACAGGGCACAGTGATTACAGGGCACGGTGATTACAGGGCACGGTGATTACAGGGCACGGTGATTACAGGGCACGGTGATTACAGGGCACAGTGATTACAGCAGATGGTGAGTACAGGGCACAGTGACTACAGGGCACAGTGACTACAGGGCACGGTGATTACAGCAGATGGTGACTACAGGGCACGGTGACTACAGGGCACGGTGACTACAGGGCACGGTGATTACAGCAGATGGTGAGTACAGGGCACAGTGACTACAGGGCACAGTGACTACAGGGCACAGTGACTACAGGGCACGGTGATTACAGCAGATGGTGACTACAGGGCACGGTGACTACAGGGCACGGTGATTACAGGGCACAGTGATTACAGCAGATGGTGAGTACAGGGCACAGTGATTACAGCAGATGGTGAGTACAGGGCACAGTGATTACAGCAGATGGTGAGTACAGGACACAGTGATTACAGCAGATGGTGAGTACAGGGCACGGTGATTACAGGACATTCTGATGAAGATCATCAAAGGTAAATTAATATCCGCAACATGGCAGAGATTTATTTTGGCTGGTTTGGGCTCTGAGCTCCGTAAAATTTTGAAATCTGACACAGCGGTTGCATTAAGGTGAAGTTTAGATAAAGTTCCATGTATAACACTTGAATTTATCAACATTTAAAATTAATATTTCTGTGAATTGATGTGGCTCTCTGCAAAATCACTGCATGTTTTGGAAGCAAAACATTACTGAACGTAACACGCCAATGTAAAATGAGATTTTTTGGATATAAATATGCACTTTATCGAACAAAACATACATCTATTGTGTAACATGAAGTCCTATGGGTGTCATCTGATGAAGATCATCAAAGGTTAGTGATTAATTTAATCTCTATTTGTGCTTTTTGTGACTCCTCTCTTTGGCTGGAAAATGGCTGGGTTTTTCTGTGACTTAGTGGTGACCGAACAATCATTTGTGGAGCTTTCGCTGTAAAGCATTTTTGAAATCAGACACTGTGGCTAATACTAATACTTGTTTTTTTGAGAAATTTGATGTATGAGATTTCTGTTAATTTGTATTTGGCGCGCTGCAATTTCATTGGCTGTTAGCGGAACGGAACCCCGTTCCCAGACAGCTTAAAGGGCCATGGTCAGGGAGGTGACCAAGAACCCAATGGTCACTCTGACATTCCTCTGTGGAAATGGGAGAAGAAGTTGTCCAGAAGGACAACCATCTCTGCAACACTCCACAAAATCAGGCCTTTATGGTAGATTGGACAGACAGAAGCTACTCCTCAGTAAAAGGCACATGACTGCTTGCTTGGAGTTTATAATATACACAAAATATATATATACACACAAAATACACCTAAAGACTCTCGGACCATGAGAAACAAGATTCTCTGGTCTGATGAAACTAAGAGACCACTTTGGCCGGAATTCCAAGCGTGTTGTCTGGAGGAAACCTGGCACCATCCTTATGGTGAAGCATGGTGGTGTTAGCATCATGCTGTGGGATGTTTTTCAGCAGCAGGGACTGGGAGACTAGTCAGGATCGAGGGAAAGATGAAAGGAGCAAAGTAGATCCTTGATGAAAACCTACTCAGGACCTCAGACTGGGGCGAAGGTTCACCTTCCAATAGGACAACGACCCTAAGCACACAGCCAAGACAATGCAGCAGTGGCTTCAGGACAAGTACTGAGTCTGATGGGTCTGAATACTTATGTAAATATGATTTCATTTTTTTCTTTGTAATAACTTAGTAAAAGTTTATAAAAAACTGTTTTTGCTTTGTCATTGTGGGGTTTTGTGTGTAGATTGAGGGAACGATACAATTTAATGAATTTTAGAATGAGGTTGTCTGAAGTCACTGATTTATTATTATTTATGATTCGTTTTTAAAATAGTTTATTTCAATTTGCCATATTTTCCAAATTTGCTGTGTCACAAAAGTTCTGACCGCATATCCATTTTACAGACAGTATACTTCACATTTATATCTTGTTTTAAATGCCACCCTTCAGCTACATTCAACCTCTGAACACCAGTTTTGATTTCTACTTGAAAATATTTGTTCAATTGTGCTATGATGTTTCACAACCATTCTAAACTTTTCTATTCTCAGTTTCTACAGACTCCAAATGAAAAAGATACACATTTACAGTATCAATTGATTGACTATGACTTTTTCAAAATCACCCAGCAGTGCTATTTGCAGAGTTACCTCCAGGTAATTGGTGCAGATAATTCCTGAACCTGCAATCAAAACCAAGCCACATCTGGACAGTACCAAAACATATGATCTAATGATTCTGCAAAATCTGCAGAGCTGGGATGGTTGTATCCCCCATATACATATATCTATCTAGATCATCTATGAGGCTGTGGAGGGATCCACATTGTGGATTTAAAAGAAAACATAAATCATCAGCATACACTTCTAGATTTCTAGCCCTTTGAAAATGGTTGGATCTGATTTTAATAGAGAACATTTCGATGGCCATTATAAATAAATATGCCGATAGTGGACAACCTTGTTTTACTCCACTTGAGGGTTTAATACTTTGAGATGTTGTTATTATTTCATATTTTACAAGAGATTCTCCAAAATTGAAATATTCCTGGCATTTTTATATCAATTCCAGTCGTACTGTAACCCTTGTGTGATGTCCGGGTCTGTGGGACCCATTTCAAATGTTCGCGAAGACTAATTGGCCTTGTGTTATTTTACATGTTTTTCACAGAAAATGAGCCATTTTCATTGTGCACCCCCTACACATTTATATTACATATGTGGTGCTCGGGTCCACTCGACCCGGTTAATAAAAGTGAGGAAAAGTGTGTGTGTATGTGAAAATAAGTAAAAATGAAACCAACATTTTTTTTGCTGTGTGCCTTCACTCGGTGTTCCTCCTCCCTGGGCCTGCTGTTTCAACATATCACCAAGAACTGGTCTGTCCAACTTTTCTCGCAATCTTTACCCGTTGTATTGTGTAGAACTACACAATGTCTTGCGGGAACCTGCACAATGTGATTACAATAAGTTGTGGGAAAATACAGATTTTTTATTTTATTTTTACACTCTACTACCGAAGCCAAATTGCAAATAAATAGCTTTGCATGTGTGGTTCCTTACCACATTCAATCAGTATGGCAAACATAATCTCTGCTCAGAGGGCCTTAGAAAATGTTTTTTTTTTGCAGAGAGAGAAGCTGGTTTGGAAGAAGCGTCTTCCACTTTGGAAGATGAAGAATTTTCAGAATATGATGTCTGTCAATTCGGAGTCTGACAGTGAGTTGGAAGAAGGTAAGATTGACCCTCAGCCAGATCTAGGACCAGCCCATCAGCAACCAGCTCAGCAGCAGCCGGAGGAGAAATATGGATGTAAAAAAATGGTGGAATTGAATGGTCTTCTTGCCCAAGGAATGAGCCACCCAGCATGGCTGCCAATGTGATAAGGATGCAACCAGGGACAGCGCAGATGGTGGTTACTCATGTGCAGGACATAGTCTTCTTTTCAACCGTTCATCCCAGACACCATCCAGAAAACAATTCTGTACTGCACTAATTTGGAGGGAAGAAGTGTTTTTGGAGAGATGGAAGGAGATGGACCAAACTCATTTACATGCATACTTTGGGGTTCTTATCCTTGCTGGTGTTTTCAGGTCCAATGGGGGAATCCACAGAATCCCTGTGGGATGCAGAAACTGGCAGAAAACTTTTCAGTGCAACAACGTCTCTGGAACACCACGTTATTTCCAGGATTATCCGCTTCGATAACCGAGACACCAGACCAGCTCGGTGGCAGAGAGACCAGCTAGCTGCTATCGGGTCAGTGCAGAGAGACAAGCTAGCTGCTATCGGGTCAGTGCAGAGAGACAAGCTAGCTGCTATCGGGTCAGTGCAGAGAGACAAGCTAGCTGCAATCGGGTCAGTGCAGAGAGACAAGCTAGCTGCAATCGGGTCAGTGCAGAGAGACAAGCTAGCTGCAATCGGGTCAGTGCAGAGAGACAAGCTAGCTGCAATCGGGTCAGTGCAGAGAGACGAGCTAGCTGCAATCGGGTCAGTGCAGAGAGACAAGCTAGCTGCAATCGGGTCAGTGCAGAGAGACAAGCTAGCTGCAATCGGGTCAGTGCAGAGAGACGAGCTAGCTGCTATCGGGTCAGTGCAGAGAGACGAGCTAGCTGCTATCGGGTCAGTGCAGAGAGACAAGCTAGCTGCTATCGGGTCAGTGCAGAGAGACAAGCTAGCTGCTATCGGGTCAGTGCAGAGAGACAAGCTAGCTGCTATCGGGTCAGTGCAGAGAGACAAGCTAGCTGCTATCGGGTCAGTGCAGAGAGACAAGCTAGCTGCTATCGGGTCAGTGCAGAGAGACAAGCTAGCTGCTATCGGGTCAGTGCAGAGAGACAAGCTAGCTGCAATCGGGTCAGTGCAGAGAGACAAGCTAGCTGCAATCGGGTCAGTGCAGAGAGACAAGCTAGCTGCAATCGGGTCAGTGCAGAGAGACAAGCTAGCTGCAATCGGGTCAGTGCAGAGAGACAAGCTAGCTGCAATCGGGTCAGTGCAGAGAGACAAGCTAGCTGCAATCGGGTCAGTGCAGAGAGACAAGCTAGCTGCAATCGGGTCAGTGCAGAGAGACAAGCTAGCTGCAATCGGGTCAGTGCAGAGAGACAAGCTAGCTGCAATCGGGTCAGTGCAGAGAGACAAGCTAGCTGCAATCGGGTCAGTGCAGAGAGACAAGCTAGCTGCAATCGGGTCAGTGCAGAGAGACAAGCTAGCTGCAATCGGGTCAGTGCAGAGAGACAAGCTAGCTGCAATCGGGTCAGTGCAGAGAGACAAGCTAGCTGCAATCGGGTCAGTGCAGAGAGACAAGCTAGCTGCAATCGGGTCAGTGCAGAGAGACAAGCTAGCTGCAATCGGGTCAGTGCAGAGAGACAAGCTAGCTGCAATCGGGTCAGTGCAGAGAGACAAGCTAGCTGCTATCGGGTCAGTGCAGAGAGACAAGCTAGCTGCAATCGGGTCAGTGCAGAGAGACCAGCTAGCTGCAATTGGGTCAGTGCAGAGAGACAAGCTAGCTGCAATCAGGTCAGCGTGGAACATGTGGGTGGACCGTCTGCCCCTGTTTTACATCCCTGGGCCCAACGTTACTGTTGATGAGCAGCTTATGCCATATAGGGGCTGCTGCCCATTCAGACAGTACATACAGTCTAAACCTACAAAATATGGAAACAAGATCTGGGCTGCCTGTGATGCTGCTTCATCATATGTGTGGAACTTGCAAGTGTATACAGGGAAGCCAGATGGAGGAGCCCCTGAGAAGAACCAAGGGATACGGGTTGTTCTGGACGTGACACAGGGACTCTGTGGCCACATCACATTTTAACTTTTTTATTTCGCACAAGCTGGGACAGGAGCTCCTCAAGAGGAAGCTGACAATGGTAGGAACAGTAAGAAAAAAAACAACAAGCCAGAGCTCCCACCTCAGCTGAATACACGGAACAGGCCTTTCAATTCCTCTAAGTTTGTGTTCACGGCCGACACGTCCCCAGTGTCCTACGTGCCAAAGAAAGGCACAAATGGGGGTACTCATGACCACGCTGTATAGGGATGGGAGAATCTGTGGCCAGGAACATTAAAACAAATTAAATCACAATGGACATCACAAAAGGAGGGGTGGACAATTTAGACAAGCTGGTGACTGACTACAGCTGCCAAAGAAGAACCCTACGCTGGCATCTTGTGATATTCTTCAACATCTTGGACATCTCGGCGTACAACACGTTTGTCATCTGGATGGCGTTGAACCCAGATTGGAACAGAGGGAAGCTCCAGAGGAGATGGATCTTTCTCGAGGAGATGGGCAAAACATTGGTAAGACCTCAAATCCAGAGGAGGTGTCATATCCCAAAGACCCCAGCTTCTGCAGCCATCGTGAGGAGGATTCAGGATGATGCTGGACTCCCGTGCACCTGACCCACAGAACCAACAACTCCAATACCGAAAGTGTGATGTTGTTGCATGTGTGTGTGTGTGTCTGAATCTCCTACCTTGGCCTGCTGTAACTATATATGTGAGTGAGATGCTAGTCAAATTCCTGAACAAAGTGTTTTCATCATTCTAGATTGCAGCCGGTAGCGTCAAGAAGAGGCGCAACGATGTGTGTGGACCAAAGAAATACATGCAAATACATTGCGACACAGACAGTAAAACTCTGTCCCTCATGTGGTGTGTACACCGACCTTAATTTGTTTTCATTTGCATAAAACGCTGTATGTAAAATGTGTTCAGTTCAAAGCAAAAAACAAAGTGATGAAAACCTTGTTTCATTGATATTTGGTCAAGATAAACATGATTTAAATCCATCCATGTCTTGACTACAATTGATTATTTGTTTACAAAAATCACATTTGATAAAAAATAAAAAATAATCTAGCAGAGGTAAAGGACAGATATTAACCATGAATACTGTCTATATTAACCACGTACAGTTGAAGTCAGAAGTTTACATACACCTGAGCCAACTACATTTCAACTCAGTTTCTGACAATTCCTGACATTTAATCATAGTAAAAATTCACTGTTGTCGGTCAGTTAGGATGACCACTTTATTTTAAGAATGTGAAATGTCAGAATAATAGTAGAGAATGATTTATTTCAGCTTTTATTTCTTTCATCACATTCCCAGTGGGTCAGAAGTATACATACATTCAATTACTATTTGTTAGCATTGCCTTTAAATACTTTAACTTGGGCCAAACGTCTCAGGTAGCCTTCCACAAGCTTCCCACATTAAGTTGGGTGAATTTTGGCCCATCCTCCTGACAGAGCTGGTGTAACTGAGTCAGGTTTGTAGGCCTCCTTGCTCGCACACGATTTTTCAGTTCTGCCCACAAATGTTCTATAGGATTGAGGTCAGGGGTTTGTGATGGCCACTCCAATACCTTGACTTTGTTGTCCTTAAGCCATTTTGCCACAACTTTGGAAGTACGCTTGGGGTCATTGTCCATTTGGAAGACCAATTTGCAACCAAGCTTTAACTTGCAACCAAGCTTTAACTGATGTCTTGAGATGTTGCTTCAATATATCCACATAATTTTCCTTCTCATGATTCCATCTATTTTGTGAAGTACACCAGTCTCTCTTGCAGCAAATCACCCCAGCCATCCTACAATCTAAGCTTGATGCCCTCAATCTCACACAAATTATCAAATGACACTACCAGGTACCACCCCAAAGCCGTAAACACGGGCACCCTCATATCATCCTAACCAATTTGCCCTCGAAATACAACTCTGCTGTTTTCAACCAAGATCTCAGCAATCACTGCCTGCATACGTAATGGGTAAGAGGTCAAACGATCTAAAACGCTCCCTGAAAAACTTCAGCGAGCAGGCCTTTCTAATCGACCTGGCCCGGGTATCTTGGAAGGATATTGACCTCATCCCATCAGTAGAGGATGCCTGGTTATTTTTTTTAAATGCCTTCCTCAATATCTTAAATAAGCATGCCCCATTCAAGAAATTTAGAACCAGGAACAGATATCGCCCTTGGTTCTCTCCAGACCCGACTGCCCTTAACCAACACAAAAACATCCTATGGCGTTCTGCATTAGCATCGAACAGCCCCCGTGATATGCAACTTTTCAGGGAAGCTAGAAACCAATATACACAGGCAGTTAGAAAAGCCAAGGTTAGCTTTTTCAAGCAGAATTTTGCTTCCTGCAACACAAACTCTAAAACGTTCTGGGACACTGTAAAGTCCATGGAGAATAAGAACACCTCCTCCCAGCTGCCCACTGCACTAAGGATAGGAAACACTGTCACCACCGATAAATCCACTATAATTGAGAATTTCAATAAGCATTTTTCTACGGCTGGCCATGCTTTCCACATGGCTACCCCTAGCCCGGTCAACAGCACTGCACCCCCCACAGAAACTCGCTCAAGCCTTCCCCATTTCTCCTTCTCCCAAATCCAGTCAGCTGATGTCCTGAAAGAGCTGCAAAATCTGGACCACTACAAATCAGCCGGGCTAGACAATCTGAACCCTTTCTTTCTATCTGCCAAAATTGTTGCCACCCCTATTACTAGCCTGTTCAACCTCTTTCGTGTCATCTGAGATTCCCAATGATTGGAAAGCAGCTGCGGTCATACCCCTCTTCAAAGGGAGGGACAATTGACCCAAACTGCTACAGACCTATATCTGTCCTACCCTGCCTTTCTAAGGTCTTCGAAAGCCAAGTCAACAAAAAGATGCCAAGTCAACAAAAAAACTGACCATTTCGAATTCCACCGCACCTTCTCCGCTATGCAATCTGGTTTCAGAGCTGGTCATGGGTGCACCTCAGCCACGCTCAAGGTCCTAAACGATATCTTAACCGCCATCGACAAGAAACAATACTGTGCAGCTGTGTTCATTGATCTGGCCAAGGCTTTCTACTCTGTCAATCTCCACATCCTCATCGGCAGATTTGATAGCCTTGGATTCTCAAATGATTGCCTCGCCTGGTTCACCAACTACTTCTCTGATCGAGTTCAGTGTGTCAAATCAAAAACAGACCTGTGCCCTCTCGTTGGCTGGCCCTCGCATCATACTCGTCGCCAAACCCACTGGCTCCAGGTCATCTACAAGACCCTGCTAGGTAAAGTCTCCCCTTATCTCAGCTCACTGGTCATCATAGCAGCACCCACCTGTAGCACGCGCTTCAGCAGGTATATTTCTCTGGTCACCCCCAAAATGCCAATGACTAGAACGAACTACAAAATCTCTGAAACTGGAAACACTTACCTCCCTCACTAGCTTTAAGTACCAGCTGTCAGAGCAGCTCACAGATTACTGCACCTGTACATAGCCCATCTATAATTTATCCCAAACAGCTACCTCTTTCCCTACTGTATTTATTTATTTTGCTCCTTTGCACCCCATTATTTCTATCTCTACTTTGCACATTCTTCCACTGCCAATCAACCATTCCAGTGTTTTACTTTCTATATTGTATTTACTTCACCACCATGGCCTTTTTTTATCTCACCTCACTTGCTCACATTGTATATAGACTTATTTTTCTACTGTATTATTGACTGTGTTTGTTTTACTCCATGTGTAACTCTGTTGTTGTTTGTGTCGAACTGCTTTGCTTTATTCTTGGCCAGGTCTCAGTTGTAAATGAGTTCTCAACTTGCCTACCTGGTTAAATAAAGGTGAAGTAAAAATTAAAAATTAACCATGTATACTGTCTATATTAACCATGCTGTCTATATTAACCATGTATACCGTCTATATTAACCACGTATACCGTCTATATTAACCACGTCTATACCACGTCTATATTAACCACGTATACCGTCTATATTAACCACGTATACCGTCTATATTAACCACGTATACCGTCTATATTAACCACGTATACCGTCTATATTAACCACGTATACCGTCTATATTAACCACGTCTATACCCACGTATACTATATTAACCACGTATACCGTCTATATTAACCACGTATACCGTCTATATTAACCACGTATACCGTCTATATTAACCACGTATACCGTCTATATTAACCACGTATACCGTCTATATTAACCCGTCTATATTAACCACGTATACCGTCTATATTAACCACGTATACCGTCTATATTAACCACGTATACCGTCTATATTAACCACGTATACCGTCTATATTAACCACGTATACCGTCTATATTAACCACGTATACCGTCTATATTAACCACGTATACCGTATACCCACGTATACCGTCTATATTAACCACGTATACTGTCTATATTAACCACGTATACCGTCTATATTAACCACGTATACCGTCTATATTAACCACGTATACCGTCTATATTAACCACGTATACCGTCTATATTAACCACGTATACCGTCTATATTAACCACGTATACCGTCTATATTAACCACGTATACCGTCTATATTAACCACGTATACCGTCTATATTAACCACGTATACCGTCTATATTAACCACGTATACCGTCTATATTAACCACGTATACCGTCTATATTAACCACGTATACCGTCTATATTAACCACGTATACCGTCTATATTAACCACATATACCGTCTATATTAACCACGTATACCGTCTATATTAACCACGTATACCATCTATATTAACCATGTATACCGTCTATATTAACCACGTATACTGTCTATATTAACCATGTATACCGTCTATATTAACCATGTATAGTGTCTATATTAACCACGTATATATAGTGTCTATATTGCTCTAAGTCAACATCTAAGTACTATGTATTTTTACAAAAATTGAATAACAAAAAACATGAACACAAGGGGTTAAAAGCCTTTTCAAAGTCAGCTATGAGTACCAGGCCTGGTTTCCCAGAGCTGTCATACTTTTCTATGGTTTTCAGTACCGTCTTATTATCTCGTCCATAGGTAACATTAGATCGTTAATCGAGATTATTACCTAAGGCCATGATTCGGCAGTCTCATCCAGATCATTTGTAGGTCTTTATGATAGTCACATTAGCAGCTAGTTAGTATTACATGTTTGGGGAGGGGGTAAATACAGGTGAATATATAGATAAAAGTCACCTAGTCCTAGAGAGATTTACACGGTGACCAAAACATCACGTTAGGGTGAAGCCTAGACGAATCACAGCCCTTCTGTTAAGTGTTTCTAAAAATCCCATATGCGAAAAACATTTATGGTGAAAAAAAAAAAAAAATCCTTGTTTGACCGCTAGGTTTTATGGGTATTATGACTCATACTGTGGTATTCTATAAAAACAAAGCAGAGACGAATGAGATTTGAGATTAGAAAAATATTAGCATAGATCGAGAATAATACAACCAGGAATAGGTTGTAACTAAAATAACACTATTCATTATTATGACAACACGGTGTCCCAAAATAGCACCCTATTCCCCATATAGTGCACTACTTCTGATCACTGCTCATAGGGCTCTGATCGAAAGTAGTGCACCATATATAGGGAATAGTGTGTAAGTCGCTCTGGATAAGAGCGTCTGCTAAATGACTTAAATGTAAATGTGTGTCGTCATTTGCGATGCAGAAGTATCTGGTTAGGGTAAGACTGGACTTCATACTCACATAATAATGTGTTAGTATGCCTCCTTGGAGCATCACATCAATATCCATGAAGAAATATAATAAACCACATTTACATACAAGCTTACGTTGGGTCTATTCTGTTATTATCAATATTTACATAACGACCCTGGTATCAACAGATGGCATCAACCACAGTCCTCTATTTACATAATGACCCTGGTATCAACAGAAGGTTATCAACCACAGTCCGGACTATTTGCATTGACCCCCCCACCACCACGACCATTGTTTTTACACTGCTGCTACTTGCTGTTTCTTATCTATGCATAGTCACTGTACCCCTACCTTCATCTACATATTACCCAGACTAACCTGTACCCCCATAGTCACTTTACCCCTACCTACATGTACATATTACCCAGACTGCCCTGTACCCCCATAGTCATTGTACCCCTACCTACATCTACATATTACCCAGACTGCCCTGTACCCCCATAGTCACTGTACCCCTACCTACATCTACATATTACACAGACTGCCCTGTACCCCCATAGTCACTGTACCCCTACCTACATATTACCCAGACTGCCCTGTACCCCCATAGTCACTTTACCCCTACCTACATCTACATATTACCCAGACTAACCTGTACCCCTACAGTCACTTTACCCCTACCTACATGTACAAATTACCTCAACTAACCTGTACCCTCAACTAGCTTTATTTTCTTGAAACTGCACTGTTGGTTAAGGGCTCGTCAGTAAGCCTTCCACGGTAAGGTCAACACCTGCTGTCTTCGCCGCATGTACAAAAATTACATTTGATATTGACAAAGCCTCGGTACCAACATAAGGTATCGGCCACAGTCCTCTATTAAAATAACGATCTGGTATCTACCACAGTCCTCTATTAAAATAACGATCTGGTATCCACCACAGTCCTCTATTAAAATAACGATCTGGTATCCACCACAGTCCTCTATTAAAATAACGATCTGGTATCTCCTACGATCTGGTATCCAGTCCTCTATTAAAATAACGATCTCCTCTATTAAAATAACGATCTGGTATCCACCACAGTCCTCTACAGTCCTCTATTAAAATAACGATCTGGTATCTACCACAGTCCTCTATTAAAATAACGATCTGGTATCTACCACAGTCCTCTATTAAAATAACGATCTGGTATCTACCACAGTCCTCTATTAAAATAACGATCTGGTATCCACCACAGTCCTCTATTAAAATAACGATCTGGTATCCACCACAGTCCTCTATTAAAATAACGATCTGGTATCTACCACAGTCCTCTATTAAAATAACGATCTGGTATCCACCACAGTCCTCTATTAAAATAACGATCTGGTATCCACCACAGTCCTCTATTAAAATAACGATCTGGTATCCACCACAGTCCTCTATTAAAATAACGATCTGGTATCCACCACAGTCCTCTATTCAAATAACGATCTGGTATCCACCACAGTCCTCTATTCAAATAACGATCTGGTATCCACCACAGTCCTCTATTAAAATAACGATCTCCTCTATTAAAATAACGATCTGGTACCACACAGTCCTCTATTAAAATAACGATCTGGTATCCACCACAGTCCTCTATTAAAATAACGATCTGGTATCCACCACAGTCCTCTATTAAAATAACGATCTGGTATCCACCACAGTCCTCTATTAAAATAACGATCTGGTATCCACCACAGTCCTCTATTAAAATAACGATCTGGTATCCACCACAGTCCTCTATTAAAATAACGATCTGGTATCCACCACAGTCCTCTATTAAAATAACGATCTGGTATCCACCACAGTCCTCTATTCAAATAACGATCTGGTATCCACCACAGTCCTCTACTGCCATAAAGCCCTGTTACCAACAGAAGGTATGTATCCACGGTTGTTGTTGTTGTTATCTGGGTATGTGCATTAGTATCATACAGTGGCTTCAAGGTATTCACAACCGTTGACTTTCTGCACATTTTGTTGCGTTATTTAGATTGTAGACCAGGGATAAAACAGACTGTATGATACTAATGCAATACCCCATTATGTCAAAGTAGAATTACGTTTTCTAAACATTGGGAAATTCATTAAAAAAACTTTTTTTTTTAATGAAAACCTGAAATGTATTGAGAAAAGTATTCAACTCCTTCAACCCCTTTCATGGCCATATGTTTCAGGAGTAAAAATGTGTTTCCCCAACTGCTGTCCTGGCTGTCACAAGGAAACAGTCAGATTTTGCAGTTGTGCAGGAAGTCCTTACTGATTTAAAACGTGTCTCAGATGGATGACATCTTCGCTCATCGGATAGTTCTAGAAATAGAACGATTCCCTGAATACTTACACCTTGGTATTTGGATTGACAATGATTTATCGTAAAAAAATCAATTTAAAAAAACAACCTACGACTAAGCGTGTTAAGAAACTAAGATTTAAAAAGTGTTTTTTTTTTTTTTACAGAAACAGATAGTCTCTGTCGTCAGCAGGAAGCAGATTGCGCAGTCAACCTTTCTACCGGTTCTCAATTATGGTGATACTAAACGACAAAGTGCAGCTGCTTCTACTCTTAAACCCCTGGATGCCATTTTTCATAGCACCCTTTGCTTTATCAAAGGAAATCAATCAAATCAAATGTATTTATAAAGCCCTTCTTACATCAGCTGATGTCACAAAGCGCTGTACAGAAACCCAGTCTAAAACCCCCAAACAGCAAGCAATGCAGGTGTTGGTAAACTTTTAATTACT
This sequence comes from Oncorhynchus keta, assembly GCF_023373465.1. NCBI lineage: Eukaryota > Metazoa > Chordata > Actinopteri > Salmoniformes > Salmonidae > Oncorhynchus > Oncorhynchus keta. Next base: position 5,145,078 of record NC_068426.1, read on the forward strand.
CATCACTGTATTCTTTACCAAAAGGTTGGCTGGACCTCTGAAGTCACATCATTACACTGTTTTGTTTACAAAGCCCTGCTCCACAAGCTTCCGACTCACAGGGTTGGTTAACTCTGGAGACGCCTTTGGTGTCTAGAACGTTAGGTAGATATAAGCCTTTTGTTTCTTTGCGCAATGTACTTTAAAATTGGAGCAATTGGTGACTCTAGGGCATTTCAGATGGTTGTTAGGGAAACTTTTTACTGAAGAATGTGTCTGTTTTATGTCTGTGTTTTGCTTTCCGTGTATTGTGTATAATAACATTTAAATGTGTGTATGAATGTGTTTATGGTATGTTGATGTGTATTGTGGTACTTCATAGGGCTAATCTGGAAAAGACACCTTGGTCTCAGCATCAACTCCCTGTCTAAATAAAGACACCTTGGTCTCAGCATCGACTCCGTCTAAATAAAGACACCTTGGTCTCAGCTTCGACTCCCTGTCTAAATAAAGACACCTTGGTCACAGCATCGACTCCCTGTCTAAATAAAGACACCTTGGTCTCAGCATCGCATCGACACCTCCCATGTCTGTCTAAATAAAGACACCTTGGTCTCAGCATCAACTCCCTGTCTAAATAAAGACACCTTGGTCTCAGCATCGACTCCCTGTCTAAATAAAGACACCTTGGTCTCAGCATCGACTCCCTGTCTAAATAAAGACACCTTGGTCACAGCATCGACTCCCTGTCTAAATAAAGACACCTTGGTCTCAGCATCGACTCCCTGTCTAAATAAAGACACCTTGGTCTCAGCATCAACTCCCTGTCTAAATAAAGACACCTTGGTCTCAGCATCGACTCCCTGTCTAAATAAAGACACCTTGGTCTCAGCATCGACTCCCTGTCTAAATAAAGACACCTTGGTCTCAGCATCGACTCCCTGTCTAAATAAAGACACCTTGGTCTCAGCATCGACTCCCTGTCTAAATAAAGACACCTTGGTCTCAGCATCGACTCCCTGTCTAAATAAAGAGACCTTGGTCTCAGCATCGACTCCCTGTCTAAATAAAGAGACCTTGGTCTCAGCATCGACTCCCTGTCAAATAAAAGTTAAATAAAACATTTAAAACAACCAACTTGAAGAATTAGAAAAATAATATTGTACAATCCAAGTGTGCAAAGCTCTTAGAGACTTACCCAGAAAGACTCTCAGCTGTAATCGCTGCCTAAGGTGATTGTAACATGTATTGACTTGGGGTTGAATACTTATGTAATTAAAAAATATATTAGTGTTTAATTTTTCATAAATCTTTTATTTAAAAAAATTAGGATTTTTCTTCCACTTTGACATTAAAGTATTATGTGTAGATTGTTGACAAAAAAAAATTACAATTAAAACCATTTTAATCCCACCTTGTAACAAACAGTTTTATAAATCAAGTTATTGTTGTCATCAATGTGGACGAGAAGACGGAAGACTCACCTGCTGTCTGAGCTGGGTTGATGCCGATACCGTCTGTCATGAGTGAGAACAGGGATTAGCATAAATAGCAATACATGAATCAATAAAACACCAAAACATGAATAAATAAAACTAAGAATTAAAACATGCAAAAAAAGAGTGGTTGAGAGAGAGGGGGGTTCTGATGAGTAAGACTGTCACATGGTAACACTGCTGCACTAGACAACAAAAACAACCACATTTAACAGTATGTGTTACATAGACAGACATCTTTTTCAAGGACCTTTTTTTTGTCAGAGATATTACAGATACAGAAAAAGCACAGCCCCCCCTTTTCTGATTTTCTCTACTTTTACATATTATTGATCCTGAATGTTATCAGATCTTCAACCAAAACCACATCTTAGATTAAAGGTAACCCAAGTTTACAAACACCCAAATCCCCTGTGTGAACAAAATGATTGCCCCTTTACACTCAATAACTGGTTGTGCCACCTTTAGCTGCAATGACTCCAACCAACCACTTCCTGTAGTTGTTGATCAGTCTCTCACTTCGCTGTGGAGGAATTTTGGCCCCCTCTTCCTTACAGAACTGCTTTAACTCAGCAACAATTGTGGGTTTTCAAGCCTGAACTGCCCGTTTCAAGTCCTGCCACAACATCTCAATTGAGATTAGGTCTGGACTTTGATTAGGCCAAGCCAGAACTTCAAATTTGTTTATTTTTAACAATTTTCATGTGGACTTGATTGTGTGTTTTAGATACTTGTATTGCTGCATGACCCAGCTGTGTTTCAGCTTCAGCTCATAGATGGATAGGGAGTTAGGGCCTTTAGGCCTGACATTCTCCTTTAGAATGACCTAATAGAGCAGAATTCCATGGTTCGTTCTATTAAGGCAAGTCGTCCAGGTCCTGAGGCAGCAAAGCATCCCCAAACCATCACACTACCACCACCATGCTTGACCGTTGGTATGAGGTTCTTAATGTGGAAGGCAGTGTTTGGTTTTCGCCAGGCATTATGGGACCCACTGACACAATGGAACAGAATCACCTGTTTCTAATAAGACCGACACAATGTAACAGAATCACCTGTTTCTAATAAGACCGACACAATGTAACAGAATCACCTGTTGTTTCTAATTATACTGACACAATGTAACAGACTCACCGTTAGTAATGATGGCACTGGTGGCTGCTGGTACTTTGAACTGTGAGAGGAAACAGACAGAATGATCATGCTATACACCTGCCTCTCAGTAGTCCAGGGGTGTTCAGACCTCTCCTCTGTGACCCCCAACCGTTCCATGCATTTGATCTATTCCAGACCGAGCCCACCTGATTCAACTTGTCAACTCATCCTCAACCTCATGACTAAGGTGAATCAGGTGAACTATTTCAGGGCTACAACAAATGTGTGAAATGTCTACGGGTCCCTGTGAAGAGGTTTGAAAACCCCGAAGGACAGCCAGGTGAGAGGAGAGTTGGGTTTACAGGCCCACGGGGAGAGAGGGGAGTTGGGTTTACAGGCCCACGGGGAGAGAGGGGACTTGGGCCCAGGGGAGAGAGGGGACTTGCCCACGGGGAGGGAGAGGCCCAGGGAGTTGGGTTTACAGGCTCACGGGGAGAGAGGGGGACTTGGGTTTACAGGCTCACGGGGAGAGAGGGGACTTGGGTTTACAGGCTCACGGGGAGAGAGGGGACTTGGGTTTACAGGCTCACGGGGAGAGGGAGGGGACTTGGGCCCACAGGGGGAGAGGGGAGTTGGGCTCACAGGGAGAGAGGGGAGTTGGGCCCAGAGGGAGAGAGGGGACTTGGGTTTACAGGCTCACGGGGAGAGAGGGGACTTGGGTTTACAGGCTCACGGGGAGAGAGGGGACTTGGGTTTACAGGCCCACGGGGAGAGAGGGGACTTGGGTTTACAGGCCCACGGGGAGAGAGGGGACTTGGGTTTACAGGCCCACGGGGAGAGAGGGGAGTTGGGCCCAGAGGAGAGAGGGGAGAGAGGGGACTTGGGGGACTTTAGAGAGGGACTTGGGCCCACGGGGAGAGAGGGGACTTGGGCCCACGGGGAGAGAGGGGACTTGGGCACGGGGGGGACTTGGGCCCACGGAGGGGACTTGGGGGAGAGAGGGGACTTGGGCCCACCTTGGGCACGGGGAGAGAGGGGACTTGGGCCCACGGGGAGAGGGGGACTTGGGCCCACGGGGAGTTGGGCGGGGAGGCCACGGGGAGAGAGGGGGGACTTGGGCGGGGAGAGAGGGGAGTTGGGCCCACGGGGAGAGAGGGGACTTGGGCCCACGGGGAGAGAGGGGACTTGGGCCCACGGGGAGAGAGGGGACTTGGGCCCACGGGGAGAGAGGGGACTTGGGCCCACGGGGAGAGAGGGGACTTGGGTTTACAGGCCCACGGGGAGAGAGGGGACTTGGGTTTACAGGCCCACGGGGAGAGAGGGGACTTGGGTTTACAGGCCCACGGGGAGAGAGGGGACTTGGGTTTACAGGCCCACGGGGAGAGAGGGGACTTGGGTTTACAGGCCCACGGGGAGAGAGGGGACTTGGGTTTACAGGCCCACGGGGAGAGAGGGGACTTGGGTTTACAGGCCCACGGGGAGAGAGGGGACTTGGGTTTACAGGCCCACGGGGAGAGAGGGGACTTGGGTTTACAGGCCCACGGGGAGAGAGGGGACTTGGGTTTACAGGCTTGGGCACGGGGAGAGAGGGGACTTGGGTTTACAGGCTCACGGGGAGAGAGGGGACTTGGGTTTACAGGGGAGAGAGGGGACTTGGGTTTACACGGGGAGAGAGGGGACTTGGGTTTACAGGCTCACGGGGAGAGACTTGGGGACTTGGGTTTACAGGCTCACGGGGAGAGAGGGGACTTGGGTTTACAGGCTCACGGGGAGAGAGGGGACTTGGGGACTTGGGTTTACAGGCCCACGGGGAGAGAGGGGACTTGACTTGGGTTTACAGGCTCACGGGGAGAGAGGGGACTTGGGTTTACAGGCTCACGGGGAGAGAGGGGACTTGGGTTTACAGGCCCACGGGGAGAGAGGGGACTTGGGTTTACAGGCTCACGGGAGAGAGGGACTTGGGTTTACAGGCTCACGGGGAGAGAGGGGACTTGGGTTTACAGGCTCACGGGGAGAGAGGGGACTTGGGTTTACAGGCTCACGGGGAGAGAGGGGACTTGGGTTTACAGGCTCACGGGGAGAGAGGGGACTTGGGTTTACAGGCTCACGGGGAGAGAGGGGACTTGGGTTTACAGGCTCACGGGGAGAGAGGGGACTTGGGTTTACAGGCCCACGGGGAGAGAGGGGACTTGGGTTTACAGGCTCACGGGGAGAGAGGGGGGTTTACTTGGGTTTACAGGCTCTTGGGTTTACACGGGGAGAGAGGGGACTTGGGTTTACAGGCCCGGCCCACGGGGAGAGAGGGGACTTGGGTTTACAGGCTTGGGTTTACAGGCTCACGGGGAGAGAGGGGGGTTTACTTGGGTTTACAGGCTCACGGGGAGAGAGGGGGCTCACTTGGGTTTACAGGCTCACGGGGAGAGAGGGGACTTGGGTTTACAGGCTCACGGGGAGAGAGGGGACTTGGGTTTACAGGCTCACGGGGAGAGAGGGGACTTGGGTTTACAGGCTCACGGGGAGAGAGGGGACTTGGGTTTACAGGCTCACGGGGAGAGGGAGGGGGGGACTTGGGTTTACAGGCTTGGGTTTACGGGGGGAGAGAGGGGACTTGGGTTTACAGGCTCACGGGGAGAGAGGGGACTTGGGTTTACAGGCTCACAGGCTCACGGGGAGAGAGGGGACTTGGGTTTACAGGCTTGGGTTTACACGGGGAGAGAGGGGACTTGGGTTTACAGGCTCACGGGGAGAGAGGGGACTTGGGTTTACAGGCTCACGGGGAGAGAGGGGACTTGGGTTTACAGGCTCACGGGGAGAGAGGGGACTTGGGTTTACAGGCTCACGGGGGGAGAGAGGGGACTTGGGTTTACAGGCTCACGGGGAGAGAGGGGACTTGGGTTTACAGGCTCACGGGGAGAGAGGGGACTTGGGTTTACAGGCTCACGGGGAGAGAGGGACTTGGGTTTACAGGCTCACGGGGAGAGAGGGGACTTGGGTTTACAGGCTCACGGGGAGAGAGGGACTTGGGTTTACAGGCTCACGGGGAGAGAGGGGACTTGGGTTTACAGGCTCACGGGGAGAGAGGGGACTTGGGTTTACAGGCTCACGGGGAGAGGGGACTTGGGGGCTCACTTGGGTTTACAGGCTCACGGGGAGAGAGGGGACTTTTACAGGCTCACGTTTTTACAGGCTCACGGGGAGAGAGGGGACTTGGGTTTACAGGCTCACGGGGAGAGAGGGGACTTGGGTTTACAGGCTCACGGGGAGAGAGGGGACTTGGGTTTACAGGCTCACGGGGGGAGAGAGGGGACTTGGGTTTACAGGCTCACGGGGGCTCAGAGAGGGGGAGGGTTTACAGGCTCACGGGGAGAGAGGGACCCAGAGAGAGGGGAGGGTTTACAGGCAGGGGAGAGGGGACTCAAAGAGAGGGGACTTGGGTTTACAGGCTCACGGGGAGAGAGGGGAGTTGGGCCCAGAGGGAGAGAGGGGAGTTGGGCAGGCCACAGGGAGAGAGGGGAGTTGGGCCCACAGGGAGAGAGGGGAGTTGGGCCCACAGGGAGAGAGGGGAGTTGGGCCCACAGGGAGAGAGGGGAGTTGGGCCCACAGGGAGAGAGGGGAGTTGGGCCCACAGGGAGAGAGGGGAGTTGGGCCCACAGGGAGAGAGGGGAGTTGGGCCCACAGGGAGAGAGGGGAGTTGGGCCCACAGGGAGAGAGGGGAGTTGGGCCCACAGGGAGAGAGCGGAGTTGGGCCCACAGGGAGAGAGGGGAGTTGGGCTCACAGGGAGAGAGAGACATGCACTGCCACAACTCTGTATGTGTGATGAGATGGTGCTTATAATGTCCCACATTTTGGTAGGCTATTTGTTTGTCAACCTGTCCATAATTAGATACATGCAGCTTCTCTTCTGTCATTATATGTTGCCCCAGAGGAATAAACAAATCCTTGCTCACCAGAATAATGTCATAAATCTATAGAATTAACACTTCAATCTAGTTGACATTGGTCAAATTTGTTTTCTCATTCATCTCTGCTTCTCTCACACAGCAAAGATGTTTAGGGACCGGGGGGAATAAAATGCAATAACTAAAAAGAATGGGAAAGATTTTCTGTGCAAAAATGTTGAAGTGAGATCAGTTTGAAAGGTTTTTAAAGGAAATTAAAAGCTGTTCAAAAGACTCAACATATATTTTTTTAATATGATTTCAGTTCGGCTTGGATGCATATTTTGTGTGGTTGAAGTACTAAGTACTAATAAAGACAGCACCTTTACAGACGGTCCCTAACCAAGCAGTCATTCTCACAAGATGCTGAAAGAAATCAGTTCTCCACTACTATTCCGGAGTCAAAATGTACATTCGGTGTATCATTTTACTGCAAGAAATGCTTAATAGCATAGAGCAGGAGTTAATAGTATATTGGCTATGTAAGAGGTTATAGATCTACAGTCAGTGTCCAGACAGGCTACTATTACATTTAACGCATCTGAACAGTATAGTTCCCTTGACGGGCCATTTTGAAGTCCCCCGTCATGTGACTGTGGAATTTGTATAGCGCCTCACACATCTTTATACATAATAGAGCCGGCACACTGCAATCAACCAGTTTCACTACTTTCACCAAATCTTTCCCAAACATTAGACTACTGTTCTGGCCCTCCCTTGTCTTTATTTTCAACTCTACATTTCACATATTTTTTTTCCTTTTCTTACTGAATTAAAAAAACTCTGAAATTGTCCCTTTTTGCCTCAGTGGATTGATGTAAAATGTTCCCAAAATGATTTGCTGTGTTGCCTACAGTTAGGCCGAAAACTAAAGCAACAACAAATACAAATTATGAAAGAAAAACCTCAAATGTAGCCTATAGATATGAATTGCACATTGACATATTTATTGCCGCATTATTTTCCCATTATTCAACCCTGAACCTGCCCGTCCTGCGGATAAAACCGCAGGGCCTGCTGGTCATGAGTCAACCCCGCGCATCACTAGTTATCAGGGAGGCTGCTGAGCTTCGACACAGAGAGAAAATGACGGAGGATCATCTTCACGCTCTGTAACTGCAGTAGAGATTAAAGGATTTGTCCTAATAAAATGTAAAAACTGTGAAAAACACTGAATGTTCCAGAGGAATGTCTAATCTGTTCTATTGAGTTCTCCTAACTGGGCACTTCGGGTTTTGTTTTCTAGCGAAGTTTTGGTAAATAAAACAAAAGGACGCACCAAGTCCATTGCAAAAAAAAATAACGCTTAAAAATGATTTATTATTATTATTAATTGATGAAAATACCAGTCGGTGTAAATACAGTCGACCGGTCGGTCATGCATATCGGTCTACGGGTTCATTTACATCATTTGGTGGAAATAAAGTGGTGTGTGTATTTTTCGTTAGTTGTTATGATTCTTCTTTATAAAAAGTGTAAAGCATACCGATACAGAGTTTAAGATGAAAATATGTCAGACTGTGAGAGAGCTGCTGCTGCAGTTCCTGTTGCTGCTGGCATGAAACATTATTTTAGAAGCCCGAATAAATTGTGCAACAATTCTAAATTCTAATTGCGTGTTAAAAACAGTTCTGATGGCCATGATTGAAAAAAATATATATATTTTTACTTATAAAACTGGTCATTGAAGTGGGCTTTCCGTTCAAGTGCAAGTGTCACACCGTACAATGTGATGTGAAACCTGAACATTTCACTTCGTATTATAAGGCAAGTCTTACCTTGCTTCAAAGTAGCCTAGACAAAATCTGTTTCTATAAACGTGGAGTCAATTATTTTTTATAAAGACCTCCATTATGCCATTGAAACTAGTAGCCTTTTTCTCTCATGTTCTATTATCTATTGGTTTTCAAAACCCATATTAGCATCCCATGCTAGTTGGTGATAATCCTAGTCATATTAGCATCCCATGCTAGTTGGTGATAATCCTAGTCATATTAGCATCCCATGCTAGTTGGTGATAATCCTAGTCATATTAGCATCCCATGCTAGTTGATGATAATCCTAGTCATATTAGCATCCCATGCTAGTTGGTGATAACCCTAGTCATATTAGCATCCCATGCTAGTTGGTGATAACCCTTGTCATATTAGCATCCCATGCTAGTTGATGATAATCCTAGTCATATTAGCATCCCATGCTAGTTGGTGATAATCCTAGTCATATTAGCATCCCATGCTAGTTGGTGATAATCCTAGTCATATTAGCATCCCATGCTAGTTGGTGATAATCCTAGTCATATTAGCATCCCATGCTAGTTGATGATAATCATAGTCATATTAGCATCCCATGCTAGTTGGTGATAACCCTAGTCATATTAGCATCCCATGCTAGTTGATGATAATCCTAGTCATATTAGCATCCCATGCTAGTTGGTGATAATCCTAGTCATATTAGCATCCCATGCTAGTTGATGATAATCCTAGTCATATTAGCATCCCATGCTAGTTGATGATAATGTTAGTCATATTAGCATCCCATGCTAGTTGGTGATAATCCTAGTCATATTAGCATCCCATGCTAGTTGATGATAATCCTAGTCATATTAGCATCCCATGCTAGTTGGTGATAATCCTAGTCATATTAGCATCCCATGCTAGTTGGTGATAATCCTAGTCATATTAGCATCCCATGCTAGTTGTTGATTACCCTAGTCATATTAGCATCCCATGCTAGTTGGTGATAACCTAGTCATATTAGCATCCCATGCTAGTTGATGATAATCCTAGTCATATTAGCATCCCATGCTAGTTGATAATCCTAGTCATATTAGCATCCCATGCTAGTTGGTGATAATCCTAGTCATATTAGCATCCCATGCTAGTTGGTGATAATCCTTAGTCATATTAGCATCCCATGCTAGTTGATGATAATCCTAGTCATATTAGCATCCCATGCTAGTTGATGATAATCCTAGTCATATTAGCATCCCATGCTAGTATGAAAGGAGACCTCAACTCTTACATACCTTAAGGGAACAAGATGGTGATAATCCTAGTCATATTAGCATCCCATGCTAGTTGGTGATAATCCTAGTCATATTAGCATCCCATGCTAGTTGGTGATAATCCCATAGTCATATAATCCTAGTCATATTAGCATCCCATGCTCGTTGTTGATAATCCTAGTCATATTAGCATCCCATGCTAGTTGGTGATAACCCTTGTCATATTAGCATCCCATGCTAGTTGGTGATAACCCTTGTCGTATTAGCATCCCATGCTAGTTGATGCATCTTTACATCTCCCCCCTTTCTAAATGTGGAATGGATATGTTCATCTCTGTCACATGAAACAGCTCTCATTTGCAATGTACTTGTAACAACTCTTTTCCGGCTAATTGCATTATGGAACAAACATTTGCCATGTGCTCATTGCAGTGCTTATAATGTGAAGAAATAATAGTTTATCAAATGTTTAAGCTAAAAGTTTTTTTTTTTTTATGTACTGGTTGAATGAATTTGGGATCTTTCATCCTGCAACTGTCCCAGAGTCAGTTTGGAATAGGCAATTGATTTTTTTCCGCACAGAATGACAAGCTGACAAAACAGAATAGGTCAACTTTCTAGCATGGAGGAATAGTAGACTGACATAGTTGAGTGGTTTTGCTGTTCGTTATACTCGTCTTGTTGGCTGTGGAAAAGTAAATGTTGATAGTTTTTCTAAAACATCATCAAAGTGCGTTTCATCGGAATTCGTTAAGGACCACACGCCGTTGCATCCTCGACTTGAATGTTCTGTTAAGACGAATTACCTTCTTCTAGATGTCATTTCTAGTCATTCAGATCACAGTGGGTGGACACCCTAATCAGGTTACACACCTAATGCATATGGGTACAGTACATTTCTCAAATGTCTGATTAATTAAAATGTTTCCGGTCAAATGTCCGGCCCTACATTTTCCTAAAAGGAAACGGTGGTGGCGCACACACACACACACACACACACGCACACACACACACACACACAAAGTCATCAAGGGGGAAGGGAGGGGAAGCTAATCATTAATGAAAGATTCCGCTATCTATGAGAAACAGCCTGAAGGCAAAAATACTAATAATTGAGATTTTGTTCGCAGGAGAGCAAAGAAAATTACTCTGCTGTCAACCATCAAAATCAGCCTCAACATTCTAAGGACAAATCAAATCAAATTTTATTTATATAGCCCTTCGTACATCAGCTGATATCTCAAAGTGCCGAAACCCAGCCTAAAACCCCAAACAGCAAGCAATGCAGGTGTAGAAGCACGGTGGCTAGGAAAAACTCCCTAGAAAGGCCAAAACCTAGGAAGAAACCTAGAGAGGAACCAGGCTATGTGGAATACGTTCAGAAGGTGCTGTACATTCCCTTGCTCTCATTCATTTTTGAGGTTATTGATTAATTGATCAAAAACATAATTGTCTCTGTGAGGATTCTACTTTGCATAAAGAGGACAAAGCATATAGCAGCAGAAACAGCCATCACTCACGTCTGCTTGAATCATGAGGAGCCTCATGAGTTTTCTATGGGGTTACAGAGGAACACATCTCAAGAGAATGCCCCTGTTATTGTCACACAGAGAGACAGAGGAGATGCCACTAGTCTGAAGTCAGGGAGATAAGGATGGCTAAGCGAGCACAGAGCAGCACTTGCATTCTAAATCAATCACAGATGAGCAGGAGAATGAGGAGAGAAAGAGAAACGCATTATGTAGCTGGGAATGGACAATGGGGTTGAAGAGGGAGGGTAGGAAAGATACAAATGAATTACTGCTCTACCCTCAAAGCATTACCCGTCTGTCTCATTTCATCTCTAGGCTAATTCACTCTGTCCATTATTTGGATGATGATTAATTGTAATAGGTTGCATTCATAAATCTAAATATTAAAAGGAAAGGGATCCATTGATTCAAGGAGGTCTGATCGGTATTATAAACGATGGTCCTCTCCCAGCTTACCATCTACTAGAAATAGGTCATTGACTTAATATCATGTGGAATGACAGCTCCAGCTACGGAAGCAGGCAGGATGGGACCAGGCTAAACAGAGAGGAAATGCTCAAGCCTGCTATCTATATGGTATATCGTGTATTGTTGCGATGTCGTACATGTAAGAGAGGAGACTGAGGAGAGACTCTAGCCTTACCCTTACTAGAGGTGCTGTATCTAATCTTTGATAGTCACCATGCAACAGAGGAGGACTCCATACTGTAGGCAAAGCCTACAGCAAAGCCTATGTGCTGTAGCCAACTCTAGTATTATATCATTGCTATGCCATACATGTATGCGAGACTGAGGAGACTCATCCCTCACATCCATACATGTAGAAAGGAGACTGAAGAGACTCATCCCTCACATCCATACATGTAGAAAGGAGACTGAAGAGACTCATCCCTCACATCCATACATGTAGAAAGGAGACTGAAGAGACTCATCCCTCACATCCATACATGTAGAAAGGAGACTGAAGAGACTCATCCCTCACATCCATACATGTAGAAAGGAGACTGAAGAGACTCATCCCTCACATCCATACATGTAGAAAGGAGACTGAAGAGACTCATCCCTCACATCCATACATGTAGAAAGGAGACTGAAGAGACTCATCCCTCACATCCATACATGTATGAGTGACTGAAGAGACTCATCCCTCACATCCATACATGTATGAGTGACTGAAGAGACTCATCCCTCACATCCATACATGTATGAGTGACTGAAGAGACTCATCCCCAGAAAGCACTCACATCCATACATGTATGAGTGACTGAAGAGACTCAACCCTTACATCCATACATGTAGAAAGGAGACTGAAGAGACTCATCCCTCACATGTAGAAAGGAGACTGAAGAGACTCAATGTATGAAAGGAGACTGAAGAGAGACTCAATCCTCATATCCATACTCTGTGCTTTTGTTCCTCTTTTTTTGGGGGGCTACATCTTGTAAAGTGGGTTGTGACCCCTTAAAAATGCCTTCACTTGACTTGTTGTATTATAGCCAACTACTAGTATTTTGTGTTGTTGCAATACCCAGTATGAGATGAACTAACCTCCTCCGCTGCAAACTTCAACACGGCTGTAAACGGCGTGCTCTCTGGGACGCTGAGTCTGAAACAAGAAATACACATCTATTTTATACATCACTCCAACTCTCTGCTCTCCATGGAACGACCCCCCCTTCAATACTTCCTTTCCTCTCCCTCCCCTTTATCTTCCTCGTGTAATCAGTAAGGAAAGGCTTCATGGGCCAATTTGCTGTGGCGCTGCAGAGTCCCTGTTCTGTGGTGATTGTTCAACTTCGACGTCACATTTCATAAAGTGCAAAAACAGCCAGTCATCGAGGTAAGTGGTGACGTGTGGTAAACTGGCTCAACGCCTGGAACACATAGGCTAGCTAGTTAAGCAATGTTGTCATTAAACGTTATTTGGAAATGTCTGCAAACACATTGCAAGAGGTTTATGGTATGCCAAGATCCTAAGCAAATGACAGTGCTAATGGCAACAACGAACGCATCGGCAAAACTGACTACCGTCATAGTGAATTGGCACGCTAACTAACTTGCTGGCCAGTGACAGCTGTGTTATGGTTCAAAGGAACAACATGCTTCCAAGAGGTAGCAGCTAGCCAGCTAGCATCTTGCAATTAGCTTCTACTAGTAGCTAGATAGCTTCAATACTTAGCTAGCTGCAGACGAATATAATGAAGCTACATGCATGGGTGTGACGGTAAGCGTCAGTATTCATTGATTTTTTTTTTAGCTAACGTTAATGCTGATCTGTCACTTACACTTTGTAGGGGAGCCGGGGATCCGACGTCAGAGTGATTTTAAACGTGACTTTAGACCTGAAGGAGGAAACAAACACAGTTATCATCACACTGCTTTTTTGCTAAATAATAGTAATTTATTAAATGTGTATTATAGGACAGAATGAGAGGTAAACTTACATTTTCTTGGTGACTGTGGTCTGTACTCCACACCGTTAACGTAGACCCGGAAGTCAGAAGGACTCCGTGGACACGTCATCAGTTCGATAAGGTTTTAACAGCCTCGCCGAATGAGTTAAATGTTTTTTTTTAATAGAAATACTTAAGAAATTGTGTTCCATTAATTTATTTGAATAGTACAGTCTTGGAACAAGTAACAAAACAGAAAAAGTTGTGCTATTAAAAGATAGGCGTCTTTGACAGAGTGCTTGTCAATTTACCGTAACATACGACCACATGCGCACACCTATTTGTACATTTGTAGAACGACAAAGCCCAAGTGACTGATGATTTATTTGTTTGAAGAATCAACTATTAATATACCATCACTATATACAGAAAATGTAGGGTAGCGATAACTTTTTTCCATGACATTACACTAGAAGTAAAGTGTGCAGTGATTTGCAGAATGTATGTTGCTTTGCTCTCATGCATGTATAAAGTCATCTCATGCATTTGTAAGGTCAGAATGTACAGTGCATTCATAAAGTATTCACACCCCCTTAACCTTTTCCACATTTTGTTGTTAACAGCCTGAATTTAAAATAGATTAGATTGAGATGTTGTGTCACTGGCCTGTTACACACTATACCCCCTTAAGTGGTGAGAATACGTTCAGAAGGTGCTGTACATTCCCTTGCTCTCATTCATTTGAGGTTATTGATTAATTGATCAAAAAATCCCCAATAGCCTTTTCCTCTACAATGTGCTGAGGTTTGCTCTCTGGAGCAGATAGGACAGTGCAGATAGGTCAGTGCAGATAGGTCAGTGCAGATAGGTCAGTGCAGATAGGTCAGTGCAGATAGGTCAGTGCAGATAGGTCAGTGCAGATAGTGCAGATTGGTCAGTGCAATAGGCAGTATTTGACCAGGGCCCATAACAAGTAGTGCACTATGTAGTGCAGGTGTCTCTAACCAATGATGTATGTAAACCCTGGATAGCTGATGCTGTGTATTGGCAATTGAGAGGCATTGAAGCCACCGGGCGGCCATGTTGTCTCTCCCCACTAGGAGCAGTCCTCTATAGGAAAGAATGGAATTCTACACTATTTCATTTAAATGTTTGAAGGACAAAATTACATGTATTTAAAATAAGTTTTTGTTGTTGTAGAGGGGACAGTAACATCAGTACTCTTAATAAATAAATAAAATACTTTGAGGAAAATGTTTTTGTCAGTCGTTTAGGGTTTATACCAGTTAGGGGAAGTGATGAGTGATGAGGTCTACAGCAGAGTCTCACATCTCAATCGCTGGTTGAAAACTGTTTTCTGACACTCCCAAACAATAGAATGTGTAGATAATTGGCCCTCTTTCTGGGACATCCACAAACAGGACCAGTCCTGGCCTGACGAACTCCATCCTAGCATGAGGGGTGCTCTCATCTCATCTACGAACATAGACTGTTAGCCAGCCTGACAGCTTAGTGGAGTTCACTAGCACAGTGTGCCACTAGCACAGTCAGTGTAGTCAGCTCAGCTATCCCCATCTGTGCCTCGACCTAGGTTGGGCAAAACTAAACATGGCGGTGTTCATTTTAGCAATCTCACTGGAATAAAGGCTACTTAATGTTAGAACCCTCACTTCCAAGGCAGTTATAGTCAATGACCTAATCACTGATCATAATCTTGATGTGATTGGCCTGACTGAAACATGGCTTAAGCCTGATGAATTTACTGTGTTAAATGAGGCCTTACTTCTTGGTTACACTAGTGACCATATCCCCCGAGCGTCCCGAGGAGGTGTTGCTAACATTTACGATAGCAAATTTTAATTTCCAAAAAAACATAATATTTTCGTCTTTTGAACTTCTAGTCATGAAATCTATGCAACCTACTCAATCTCTTTTTATAGCTACTGTTTACAGGCCTCCTGGGCAGTATACAGCATTTCTCACTGAGTTCCCTGAATTCCTATTAGACCTTGTAGTCATGGCAGATTATATTCTAATTGTTGGTGACTTTAATATCCACATGTAAAAGTCCACAGACCCACTCCAAAAGGCTTTTAGAACCATCATGGACTCAGTGGGTTTGTCCAACATGTCTCTGGACCTACTCACTGCCCCAGTCATACTCTGGACCTAGTTTTGTCCCGTGGAACAAATGTTGTGGATCTTAATGTTTTTCCTCATAATCCTGGACTATCGGACCACCATTTTATTACGTTTGCAATCGCAACAAATAATCTGCTCAGACCCAAACCAAGGATCATCAAATGTCGTGCTATAAATTCTCAGACAACCCAAAGATTCCTAGATCCCCGTCATCTACCCAAGGATGTCAGAGTACAAAAATCAGTTAACCACCTAATTGAGGAACTCAATTTAAACCTCGCGCAATACCCTAGATGCAGTCGCACCCCTAAAAGCAAAAAACATTTGTTTTTAGAAACTTGCTCCCTGGTACACAGAAAATACCCGAGCTCTGAAGCAAGCTTCCAGAAAATTGAAACGGAAATGGCGCCATACCAAACTGGAAGTCTTCCGACTAGCTTGGAAAGACAGTACCGTGTCGTATCTAAGAGCTCTTACTGCTGCTACACCAAACTGGAAGTCTTCCGACTAGCTTGGGAAGACAGTACCGTGTCGTATCTAAGAGCTCTTACTGCTGCTACACCAAACTGGAAGTCTTCCGACTAGCTTGGAAAGACAGTACCGTGCCGTATCGAAGAGCCCTCACTGCTGATCGACCATCCTATTTTTACAACTTAATTGAGGAAAATAAGAACAATCCCAAATGTATTTTTGATACTGTCGCAAAGCTAACTAATAAGCAGCATTCCCCAAGAGAGGATGGCTTTCACTTCAGCAGTGATAAATTCATGAACTTTTTTGAGGAAAAGATCATGATCATTAGAAAGCAAATTACGGACTCCTCTTTTAAATCTGCGTATTCCTCCAAAGCTCAGTTGTCCTGAGTCTGCACAACTCTGCCAGGACCTAGGATTAAGGGAGACACGTGTTTTAGTACTATATCTCTTGACATATTTCTGAAAATAATCATGGCCTCTAAACCTTCAAGCTGCATACTGGACCCTATTCCAACTAAACTACTGAAAGAGCTGCTTCCTGTGCTTGGCCCTCCTATGTTGAACATAATAAACGTCTCTCTATCCACCGGATGTGTACCAAACTTACTAAAAGTGGCAGCAATAAAGCCTCTCTTGAAAAAGCCAAACCTTGACCCAGAAAATAGTCCTGCCGTACATACCCACACGTACGCTACGGTCACAAGACGCTCTTTACTGTCCCTAGAACTTCTTTGGAAACAGCTGGAGGCAGGGCTTTCTCCTGTATTTTTATGGAATGGTTCTGCCGACCCATTTGAGAGACGCAGACTCGGTCTCAACCTTTAAGTCTTTATTGAAGCCTCATCACTTCAGTAGGTCCAATGATTGAGTGTCGTCTGGCCCAGGGGTGTGAAGGTGAACGGAAAGGCACTGGAGCAACGAACCGCCATTGCTATCTCTGTCTGGCCGGTTCCCCTCTCTCCACTGGGATTCTCTGCCTCTAACCCTATTACAGGGGCTGAGTCACTGGCTTGCTGGTGCTCTGCCATGTCGTCCCTAGGAGGGATGCGTCACTTGAGTGGGTTGAGTCACTGACGTGATCTTCCTGTCTGGGTTGGCCCCCCCCCCTTGGGTTGCTGTCCCTGCAGCTTCTCTTCTGCCATAACTTGTTGCCTCATAAGACTAAATAAAGTCATTATTCAGTAAAGTAGTGCTCACCAGAACAGTGTCTTACAGTGTTAGAATGAATGCGTAATAATTATTAGTAATCTAGTTAACACTGGTAATGTTGTCTGTTTCGTTTAGGGACCCGCGGGAGAAAACTCATTGACTCCAAAAACAGTGGAAAGATTTTTGATGTGCAAAAATGTTCAAATGTTATCAGTTTGACCGGTTTTAAGTAAATGAAAGACTATGAAAATGTCGAAACCTATTTCTGATAAGACTTCGGGGAGTTTTGGGTGTATTATTTTATGTGGTTGAAATACTGTCTGCCTGCTTAACAGTGTCAAAAGATAACACATTACACGCACATTCACATTTTCTAAAGAAATCATATTTCTCCACTCCTGTTCCAGAGACAAAATGAACATGTGTTGTATAATTGAACTGAAAGAAATATAAAATTGTACAGGAATTTATATTATATTACGTTACAGGTGATAGAATATAGGCCTACGCTCAGTGTCCATATTTCAGTTACTATTCCATTTAACCCATATGAATTTAAATGAGGAAAAGTCTGTTTATTCATGGTTACAGGGATACTCATGAGTGGGATATCAAAGGTGCATGTAAACAGCCTATCCCGAGTAAGACCTTAAGCGGGATATGAGCTACTATCCGGAATACTGTGTGCATGGTCAGTGATGCAGTAGGTTGAGAACAGGGCCCTTACAGTGAAGCAGTAGGCTGAGAATAGGGCCCTTACAGTGAAGCAGTAGTTTGAGAATAGGGCCCTTACAGTGAAGCAGTAGGTTGAGAATAGGGCCCTTACAGTGAAGCAGTAGGCTGAGAACAGGGCCCTTACAGTTAAGCAGTAGGCTGAGAACAGGGCCCTTACAGTTAAGCAGGAGGCTGAGAATAGGGCCCTTGCAGTGAAGCAGTAGGCTGAGAAATCCTTACAGTGAAGCAGTAGGTTGAGAATAGGGCCCTTGCAGTGAAGCAGTAGGTTGAGAAATCCTTACAGTGATGCAGTAGGTTGAGAATAGGTCCCTTGCAGTGAAGCAGTAGGCTGAGAACAGGGCCCTTACAGTGAAGCAGGAGGCTGAGAATAGGGCCCTTACAGTGAAGCAGTAGGTTGAGAATAGGGCCCTTACAGTGAAGCAGTAGGTTGAGAATAGGGCCCTTACAGTGAAGCAGTAGGCTGAGAATAGGGCCCTTACAGTGAAGCAGTAGGTTGAGAATAGGGCCCTTACAGTGAAGCAGTAGGCTGAGAACAGGGCCCTTACAGTAGGTTGAGAACAGGGCCCTTACAGTGAAGCAGTAGGTTGAGAATAGGGCCCTTACAGTGAAGCAGTAGGTTGAGAACTCCTTACAATGATGCAGTAGGTTGAGAACTCCTTACAGTGAAGCAGTAGGTTGAGAATAGGGCCCTTACAGTGAAGCAGTAGGTTGAGAATAGGGCCCTTACAGTGAAGCAGTAGGCTGAGAATAGGGCCCTTACAGTGAAGCAGTAGGTTGAGAATAGGGCCCTTACAGTGAAGCAGTAGGCTGAGAACAGGGCCCTTACAGTAGGTTGAGAACAGGGCCCTTACAGTGAAGCAGTAGGTTGAGAATAGGGCCCTTACAGTGAAGCAGTAGGTTGAGAACTCCTTACAATGATGCAGTAGGTTGAGAACTCCTTACAGTGATGCAGTAGGTTGAGAACTCCTTACAATGAAGCAGTAGGTTGAGAATAGGGCCCTTGCAGTGAAGCAGTAGGCTGAGAATAGGGCCCTTCCAGTGAAGCAGTAGGTTGAGAATAGGGCCCTTACAGTGAAGCAGAAGGTTGAGAATAGGGCCCTTACAGTGAAGCAGTAGGCTGAGAACAGGGCCCTTACAGTGAAGCAGTAGGCTGAGAATAGGGCCCTTACAGTGAAGCAGTAGGTTGAGAATAGGGCCCTTGCAGTGAAGCAGTAGGTTGAGAATAGGGCCCATACAGTGAAGCAGTAGTTTGAGAATAGGGCCCTTACAGTGAAGCAGAAGGTTCAGAATAGGGCCCTTGCAGTGAAGCAGTAGGCTGAGAATAGGGCCCTTACAGTGAAGCAGTAGGTTGAGAATAGGGCCCTTACAGTGAAGCAGTAGGTTGAGAATAGGGTCCTTACAGTAAAGCAGTAGGTTGAGAATAGGGCCCTTGCAGTGAAGCAGTAGGTTGAGAACTCCTTACAATGATGCAGTAGGTTGAGAACTCCTTACAGTGGTGCAGTAGGTTGAGAACTCCTTATACAATGAAGCAGTAGGTGGAGAATAGGGCCCTTGCAGTGAGGCAGTAGGCTGAGAATAGGGCCCTTACAGTGAAGCAGTAGGTTGAGAATAGGGCCCTTCTAGTGAAGCAGTAGGTTGAGAACTCCTTACAATGATGCAGTAGGTTGAGAACTCCTTACAGTGATGCAGTAGGTTGAGAACTCCTTACAATGAAGCAGTAGGTTGAGAATAGGACCGTTACAGTGAAGCAGTAGGTTGAGAATAGGGCCCTTGCAGTGAAGCAGTAGGTTGAGAATAGGGCCCTTACAGTGAAGCAGTAGGCTGAGAATAGGGCCCTTGCAGTGAAGCAGTAGGTTGAGAATAGGGCCCTTGCAGTGAAGCAGTAGGTTGAGAATAGGGCCCTTACAGTGAAGCAGTAGGCTGAGAATAGGGCCCTTACAGTGAAGCAGTAGGCTGAGAACAGGGCCCTTACAGTCACGCAGTAGGTTGAGAATAGGGCCCTTACAGTGAAGCAGTAGGCTGAGAACAGGGCCCTTACAGTGATGCAGTAGGTTGAGAACACCTTACAGTGATGCATTAGGTTGAGAACTCCTTACAGTGATGCATTAGGTTGAAAACTCCTTCCAGTGATGCAGTAGGTTGAGAACTCCTTACAGTGATGCAGTAGGTTGAGAACTCCTTACAGTGATGCAGTAGGTTGAGAACTCCTTACAGTGATGCAGTAGGTTGAAAACCCCTTACAGTGATGCAGTATGTTGAAAACCCATTGCAGTGATGCAGTAGGTTGAGAACTCCTTACAGTGATGCAGTATGTTGAAAACCCCTTACAGTGATGCAGAATGTTGAAAACCCCTTACAGTGATGCAGTAGGTAGAAAACCCCTTACAGTGATGCAGTAGGTTGAGAACTCCTTACAGTGATGCAGTAGGTTGAGAACTCCTTACAGTGATGCAGTAGGTTGAGAACACCTTACAGTGATGCATTAGGTTGAGAACTCCTTACAGTGATGCATTAGGTTGAAAACTCCTTCCAGTGATGCAGTAGGTTGAGAACTCCTTACAGTGATGCAGTAGGTTGAGAACTCCTTACAGTGATGCAGTAGGTTGAGAACTCCTTACAGTGATGCAGTATGTTGAAAACCCATTGCAGTGATGCAGTAGGTTGAAAACTCCTTCCAGTGATGCAGTATGTTGAAAACCCCTTACAGTGATGCAGTATGTTGAAAACCCCTTACAGTGATGCAGTAGGTTGAGAACTCCTTACAGTGATGCAGTAGGTTGAGAACTCCTTACAGTGATGCAGTAGGTTGAAAACCCCTTACAGTGATGCAGTATGTTGAAAACCCCTTACAGTGATGCAGTATGTTGAGAACTCCTTACAGTGATGCAGTAGGTTGAGAACTCCTTACAGTGATGCAGTAGGTTGAGAACTCCTTACAGTGATGCAGTATGTTGAAAACCCATTGCAGTGATGCAGTAGGTTGAAAACTCCTTCCAGTGATGCAGTATGTTGAAAACCCCTTACAGTGATGCAGTATGTTGAAAACCCATTGCAGTGAAGTTGAGAACAGGCCTGGTTATTTCACTGATATGTTCAAAATAACTTCAATAGCCGAAATGCAAAACAAGCATGTATGCATTGTGAAAGAACAGAACACGTTTTAACATATATTTTTTCCTGCCATGAAAGGGCATGAACAAGTGGATGTTTTCTTTTCAAGTGCTATGTCAGGGCGATTGCAGGCCAGCAGAGGCAGCAAATATTTTTGATATCTCAGATTGTTTTGGAAATTACCTACACATAAACATCTGTATCACACACGTTTAGTTGTTGTTGTTGTTGTTGTTGTTATCGAAGATCATGATTAAAGTGACCCTTTCAGTCTTGTTTTAGACCTGTACATGCCTTCTGTAAGACCCTATGACCTGTGAACCAGACCTGTACATGCCTTCTGTAAGACCCTATGACCTGTGAACCAGACCTGTACATGCCTTCTGTAAGACCCTATGACCTGTGAACCAGACCTGTACATGCCTTCTGTAAGACCCTATGACCTGTGAACCAGACCTGTACATGCCTTCTGCAAGACCCTATGACCTGTGAACCAGACCTGTACATGCCTTCTGCAAGACCCTATGACCTGTGAACCAGACCTGTACATGCCTTCTGTAAGACCCTATGACCTGTGAACCAGACCTGTACATGCCTTCTGTAAGACCCTATGACCTGTGAACCAGACCTATACATGCCTTCTGTACGACCCTATGACCTGTGAACCAGACCTGTACATGCCTTCTGCAAGACCCTATGACCTGTGAACCAGACCTGTACATGCCTTCTGTACGACCCTATGACCTGTGAACCAGACCTGTACATGCCTTCTGTACGACCCTATGACCTGTGAACCAGACCTGTACATGCCTTCTGTAAGACCCTATGACCTGTGAACCAGACCTGTACATGCCTTCTGTAAGACCCTATGACCTGTGAACCAGACGTGATACAGACAACATCTTGGTGTCATCGGTGGCGAAAGTAGATATAATTTCTTCCCGATATGGGTACTCCTATATATGTGCACACGCTAGAATATGAAATACTATTTTTCACATTAATTTATTAATCATAAAAAAATATTAATATAATAATAATATAATTATAAAATATTAATATAATTCATAATAAAATTATAAAATATTAATATAATTCACAATAAAACATTAATATCTCAAAACTACCATTTTTGCTTGAGCTTATTTTTAAGCAATATACTCTTAATTATATGACATTATAGGTCAATAACCAATCACAGCCCTCTTTTATAATTGCACATTCAGCAAATCACCAGCAGATGCAGCTCCCTTTGGATCCATTTTCCCATTCACTGTATTGGTGGTGCTCATAACATGTATCAGAACTTTAGAATGAGCAGAGTCCAGCCCAGTCTGTAAATGTGATGTATTTGTTGAGTATTGTTCTAAACAATAGCATGGACAAACACTAGTATCATCCAAATCAATCAATCATAGCACGTTTTTTCCAGATAAAATAGTTGGTAGAGCATGTCGCTTGTAACGCCAGGATAGTGGGTTCGATTCCCGGGACCACCCATACGTAGAATGTATGCACACATGACTGTAAGTCGCTTTGGATAAAAGCGTCTGCTAAATGGCATATATTATTATTATTATTATTAAAAAATGTTAAAAGGACTATATATATATTCCTAAAACATCAATTAAAAATTATACTATTGCTGCTTCCTGTTGTCATTGTCACGCCTTGGTCTTAGTATTTTGTGTTTTCTTTATTATTTGTTCAGGCCAGGGTGTGACATGGGGTTATTGTATTGTCGTATTGGGGTTTTTGTAGGCATTGGGATTGTGGTTGATTAGGGGTGTGTCTAGTATAGGCTTGGCTGCCTGAGGCGGTTCTCAATCAGAGTCAGGTGATTCTTGTTGTCTCTGATGGGGAACCGTATTTAGGTAGCCGGGGTTTCACTTTGTATTTCGTGGGTGATTGTTCCTGTCTCTGTGTAGTGTTCACCAGATAGGCTGTAATTAGGTTCACGTTCCGTTTGTTGTTTTGCTTTTGTATTAAGTTATTTCATGTATCGCTCTTCGTTTATTAAAGACATGAGTAACTACCACGCTGCATTTCGGTCCGACTCTCTTTCTACAAACGAAGAACGCCGTTACAGTCATGGCTTTTTGATTCATGGCCGAGTGTCAAAAGCCGAGTTTCAGATGTCCAAATTCATAATTCATATGCTGAAATAAGTGGTGATATTTTATAGACCAATAGAGAAAAGTTACTCACAACACACTTGTTTCAGATGTCCAAATTCATAATAAATATGCTGAAATATGTGGTGATATTTAAAGACCAATAGAGAAAAGTTACTCACAACACAAGTCACACTTGTGTTCTGACTACTTGTAATTTTGCGAAATTTGTACCTTCTAAACTGAACATGCAGTACTATTTACCAAGCGGTCACTCATGACTGAATATGATTATTCTACTGTAATCAATAGCTCGAGCAAATTAAATCACTCGCATCAATAATGTATTGAAATCAATGCAATTGGAAGCATAACCGTTGCGACACCTACTGTTTGAGATTCTCTAACAGACAAACCTCAATGAACTTGTGTATACTATAATACATGTGTCTGTCGATAGATGACAACCTGTCATAGCCATTTATCAACGCATACTGAACAAAAATATAAACTCAACGTGTAATGTGTTGGTCACATTTTTCATGAGTTGAAATAAAAGATCCCAGAAATGTTCAATAAAGCGGCTTACGAAAGTATTCACCCCCCCTTGGCATTTTTCCCATTTTGTTGCCTTACAACCTGGAATTAAAATAGATTTTTGGTGGGTTTGTATCATTTGATTTCCACAACTTACCACTTTGAAGACGCAAAATATTTGTTATTGTGAAACAAACAAGAAATAAGACAAAAGTACTTGAGCGTGCATAACGATTCACCCACCCCCCAAAGGCAATACTTTGTAGAGCCACCTTTTGCATCAATTACAGCTGTATTGAGGTCTGGGCTTTGACAAGGCCATTCCAAGACATTTAAATGTTTCCCCTTAAAACCACTCAAGTGTTGCTTTAGTAGTACGCTTATGGTTATTGTCCTCCTGGAAGGTAAACCTCTGTCCCAGTCTCACATTTCTGGAAGACTGAAACAGGTTTCCCTCAGGAATTTCCCTCTATTTAGTGCTATCCATCATTTCTTCAATTCTGACCAATTTCACAGTCCCTGCCGATGAAAAACATCCAACATGCTTCACTGTGGGGGATGGTGTTCTCAGGGTGATGAGAGGTGTTGGGTTTGCGCCAAATATAGTGTTTCCTTGATGGCCAAAAAGCTCACGTTTAGTCTCATCTGACCAGAGTACCTTATTCCATATGTTTGGGGAGTCTCCCACATGCCTTTTGGCGAACACCAAACGTGTTTGCTTATTTTTTTCCTTTAAGCAATGGCTTTTTTTCTGGCCACTCTTCCGTAAAGCCCAGCTCTGTGGAGTGTACGGCTTAAAGTGGTCCTATGAACAAGATATTCCAATCTCCGCTGTGGAGCTTTGCAGCTCCTTCAGGGTTATCTTTGGTCTCTTTGTTGCCTCCCTGATTAATGCCCTCCGTTTTCCATTTTTTTAATAATGGATTTATCGGTGCTCCGTGGAATGTTAAAGTTTATTATATTTTACAACCCAACCCTGATCTGTACTTCTCCACAACTTTGTCCCTGACCTGTTTGGAGAGCTCCTTGGTCTTCATGGTACCACTTGCTTAGTGGTGTTGCAGACTCTGGGGCCTTTCAGAACATGTGTATATATACTGAGATCATGTGACAGATCATGTGCTACTTAGATTGCACACAGGTGAACTTTATTTAACTAATTATGTGACTTCTGGAGGTAATTGGTTGCACCAGATCTTATTTAGGGGCTTCATAGCAAAGAGGGGTGAGTTTATATGCACACACCACTTTTCTGTTTTTTTTTTAAACACATATATTTTTTTCATATTACATTTCACCAATTTTGACAATTTTTTAGTATGTCCATTACATTAAATCCAAATAAAAATCTATTTCAATTACAGGTTGTAATGCAACAAAATAGGAAAAATGCCAAGGGAGTGAATACATTCAGAAGGCACTGTATGCACAAAAAGCTTATTTCTCTTAAATGTTGTGCACACATTTGTTTACATCCCTGTTAGTGAGCATTTCTCATTTTCCAAGATAATCCATCCACCTGACAGGTGTGGTATAGCAAGAAGCAGATTAAACAGCATCATCATTACACAGGTGCACCTTATGCTGGGGACAATGAAAGGCCACTCTAAAATGTGCAGTTTTGTCACACAACACAATGCCACAGATGTCTCATGTTTTGAGGAAGTGTGCAATTGGCATGCTGACTAAAATAATGTCCACCAGAGCTGTTGTCAGAGAATTCTATGTTAATTTCTCTACCGTAAGCCACCTCCAACATCATTTTTGAGGAATCTGGCAGTACTTCCAACCGACCTCACAAACACAGACCACGTGTAACCATGCCAACCCAGGACCACCACATCCGGCTTCTTCGTCTGCAGCATCATCTGAGACCAACCACCCGGAAAACTGATGAAACTGATGCCCTGCCCAGTAATGAGAAATCCATAGATTAGGGCCTAATGAATGTATTTCAAATAACTGATTACCTTATATGAACTGTAACTTAGTAAAATCGTTGAAAATTGTTGCATGTTGCGTTTTATATTTTTCTTCAGTATGTATCTCTGTGAGAAAATCATTTTGGTAAATTGCCAATATGGAAAATGAAACAACGTTTTTTTTTAATGGATCATTTCAACCAATCACCACCTCGATAGCGATAGGGGTCGTTGGCTTTCATTTGAATGATAGCTTAACCCTCAAATTCATAAATGTGAGGCTGAAAGGTATTTATGAGAGGAGCGCAGGATTTGTTTTCTAGCCACCGTGGTCTGAAAATAACAAGCTGACAGTCATTACAGTTTGGCGCTTATGACAGTCACATGTTCTGTCCATCATAGGGAAATTAGCGTAATATGAATCAAATATTATTTGACAAAAGAGCTGAATACAACAGGTGTACATTTACATTTACATTTAAGTCATTTAGCAGACGCTCTTATCCAGAGCGTGTAGACTTTACCATCAAATGCTTACTTACTAAACACTACAGTGTTTTAAGAAAGTAGTTAAATAAACAAACGTTTTTTTTTTTTAAGTACAATAAAATAACATTAATGAGGCTATATACAGGGGGTACCGGTACAAAGTCAATATGAGGGGTACAGGTTAGTCAAGGTCATTGAGGTAATATTCACATGTACAGTCGAAGTCGGAAGTCTATATACACCTCAGCCAAATACATTTAAACTCAGTTTTTCACAATTCCTGACATTTAATCCTCGTAAAAATTCCCTGTCTTAGGTCAGTTAGGATCACCACTTTATTTTAACAATGTGATATGTCAGAATAATGGTATAGAGAATGATTTATTTCAGTTTTTGTTTTTTTCATCACATTCCCAGTGGGTCGGAAGTTTACATACACTCAATCAGTATTTGGTAGCATTGCCTTTAAATACTTTAACTTGGGCCAAACATCTCGATTTCTTTAGATTTTTCCATGATGTCAAGCAAAGAGGCATTGAGTTTCAAGGTCGGCCTTGAAATACATCCACAGGTACACCTCCAATCAACTCAAATGATGTCAACTAGCCTATCAGAAGCTTCTAAAGCCATGACATCATTTAATATAATTTTCCAAGCTGTTTAAAGACACAGTCAACTTGGTGTATGTTAACTTCTGACCCACTGGAATTGTGATAAAGGGAATTCTAAGTGAAATAATCTGTAAACAATTGTTGGAAGAATTACTTGTGTCATGTCCTAACCGACTTGCCAAAACTATAGTTTGTTAACAAGAAATGTGTGGAGTGGTTGAAAAACAAGTTTAAATGACTCCAACCTAAGTGTATGTAAACTTCCGACTTCAACTGTAGGTAGGGGTGAAGTGACTATGCATAGATAATAAACAGCGAGTAGCATTAACGTAAAACAATGAGGGGGGGTGCAATGCAAATGCAGCAGTCTTATGGCTTGGGGGTAGAAACTGTTAAGAAGCCTTCTGGACCTGGACTTGGCGCTCCAGTACCACTTGCCGTGCAGTAGCAGAGGGAACAGTCTATGATTAGGGTGGCTAAAATAGTTCACAGTGTCAAAATAATTCTACGTTTCCATTTAGGATGATAGTAAATGAATCACAATCACAGATGAAATTCCTATGTGAGAATTACCAGAACAATCTGAGATACTAAATGTATTTTCCGCCTACGCAGGTATGGAATCGCCCATAGGGATTGTGATTGGTATGGCAATCTATTTGAGAGTATGTGTGAGGTAGACCTAGAGAGTGAGATTGTTGGAGACAGTACAGAGAGAGGTGAGAGAGAGAGCGAGAGAGAGAGAGAGAGAGAGAGAGAGAGAGAGAGACATGCAGGGAGTGGGAGCAGACTCATGATAATGATTCAGCACTGCCCCCCACACAAGCATGCACAAGCACGTACAGTACGCAGGGAGGAGATGAGTGGACCATCACTTTGGAGAGAGAGAGAGAGAGAGAGAGAGAGAGAGAGGAGAGAGAGAGAGAGAGAGAGAGAGAGAGAGAGAGAGAGAGAGAGAGAGAGAGTGTGTGTGGGTGGTGAGAAACAGCCTTGTCACAGCCTCTCAGAGTTACCATGCCATTGGAGAGACATTCTAGAACACAGAGAACCAGCACCAGTTCCATTCGGTTCACAGAGTGCGACACTCTTCCATTCCTTTGAAACACACATGCTATAAATGATTGAAAATAGGGATTGTATTACAGTATGTTATTGTTACCAGTGGACCTAGAAACAGTTCTGCACGAGGAGCTAAAGTTATCTAACAACACAGGCAAATACACACTGTTGTTACCTGTAGCTTTTCCTAGAGTAGGGCAGGTTTGCATGGCCTCATATTCAAATATCAACTATAGCCCTGTTGAATACACATCAAACAAGCAGGCAGTGGAAATTATGCAAAGATAGAGAGAGAGTGTTTTGTGTAACATCAAAAGGTGATTGTGTGTCGTTGGCACAATCAAGGTTTTTTTTTCCAGCACACGGTCGGTTGAAGTGTGTTTTTTTTCTTGTAATCTGTGTGTTATCATCTGTATCTCAAGACCACCATCAAATACCCTCCAGCTCCATAGGTCTGGGCCTGCATTCACAAAGGGTCTCAGAGTAGGAGTGCTGATCCAAGATCAGCCCCCCCCTCTCCATTCATTATAATCTGCAAAACTGATCAGCATTCCTACTTTGAGGCGATAGGCCTACATATGGGCCCTAATGTTCCTGTTAACCCCATACCGTGTATGTGATTGATTGTGTTGTAAGACACGTGTTCTAATGTTCCTGTTAACCCCATACCGTATAAGTGATTGATTGTGTTGTAAGACACGTGTTCTAATGTTCCTGTTAACCCCATACCGTATAAGTGATTGATTGTGTTGTAAGACACGTGTTCTAATGTTCCTGTTAACCCCATACCGTGTATGTGATTGATTGTGTTGTAAGACACGTGTTCTAATGTTCCTGTTAACCCCATACCGTATAAGTGATTGATTGTGTTGTAAGACACGTGTTCTAATGTTCCTGTTAACCCCATACCGTATAAGTGATTGATTGTGTTGTAAGACACGTGTTCTAATGTTCCTGTTAACCCCATACCGTATAAGTGATTGATTGTGTTGTAAGACACGTGTTCTAATGTTCCTGTTAACCCCATACCGTATAAGTGATTGATTGTGTTGTAAGACACGTGTTCTAATGTTCCTGTTAACCCCATACCGTATAAGTTGCTGATTGTGTTGTAAGACACGTGTTCTAATGTTCCTGTTAACCCCATACCGTATAAGTGATTGATTGTGTTGTAGGAGCTGGTCGTAAGACATGTGTTCCCTCCGTTCCAGAAGAGGCTGGTGGGCAGGACGCCTCATAGGAAAGGCTGGAATGGAGTTAGTGTGAATGGAGTTAGTGTGAATGGAGTTAGTGTGAATGGAGTTAGTGTGAATGGAGTTAGTGTGAATGGAGTTAGTGTGAATGGAGTTAGTGTGAATGGAGTTAGTGTGAATGGAGTTAGTGTGAATGGAGTTAGTGTGAATGGAGTTAGTGTGAATGGAGTTAGTGTGAATGGAGTTAGTGTGAATGGAGTTAGTGTGAATGGAGTTAGTGTGAATGGAGTTAGTGTGAATGGAGTTAGTGTGAATGGAGTTAGTGTGAATGGAGTTAGTGTGAATGGAGTTAGTGTGAATGGAGTTAGTGTGAATGGAGTTAGTGTGAATGGAGTTAGTGTGAATGGAGTTAGTGGTCACATGGAAACGGTGTGTTTTGATGCCATTCCAGTGACTCTGTTCCAGACATTACAATCAGCCCGTCCTCTGATTTACAGTTGGACTCCATTCCACTTCAAAGTCACAACCCAAGTGAAATAAGCTGGGTCCAATATTGGATAAGGGTTCATAAGGGTTCATAAGAGTTCATAAGGGTTCATAAGGGTTCATAAGAGTTCATAAGGGTTCATAAGGGTTCATAATTCCCATAAGGGTTCATCAGACACAAATCAAAGGAATTACGTCTAATATTCGCTGTGATGTTTCATTCATTATTGATTCAGTTCATAATGACATGTTATTGATTCAGTTCATAATGTCATGTTATTGATTCAGTTCATAATGTCATGTTATTGATTCAGTTCATAATGTCATGTTATTGATTCAGTTCATGACGACATGTTATTGATTCAGTTCATATTGACATGTTATTAATTTAGTTCATATTGACATGTTATTGATTCAGTTCATATTGACATGTTATTGATTCAGTTCACGATGACATGTTATTGATTCAGTTCATAATGTCATGTTATTGATTCAGTTCATATTGACATGTTATTGATTCAGTTCATATTGACATGTTATTGATTCAGTTCATATTGACATGTTATTGATTCAGTTCATATTGACATGTTATTGATTCAGTTCACGACGACATGTTATTGATTCAGTTCATATTGTCATGTTATTGATTCAGTTCGCGACAACATGTTATTGATTCAGTTCATATTGACATGTTATTGATTCAGTTCACGATGTCATGTTATTGATTTAGTTCATAATGTCATGTTATTGATTCAGTTCATATTGACATGTTATTGATTTAGTTCGCGACAACATGTTATTGATTCAGTTCATAACATTTATTGATTCAGTTCATATTGACATGTTATTGATTCAGTTCACGACGACATGTTATTGATTCAGTTCATATTGTCATGTTATTGATTTAGTTCGCGACAACATGTTATTGATTCAGTTCGCGACAACATGTTATTGATTCAGTTCATATTGACATGTTATTGATTCAGTTCGCGACAACATGTTATTGATTCAGTTCACGATGACATGTTTCAATAACACAACGTTACATACACTAGTGGTCAGAAGCAGCTTTCCCGCTGTCAGCCGTCAGTTTGGAGTGGCTCCTACACAGCGAATTCTGTGTATCAACACAGACAGTGTTATATTAACACTGGGCCAGTGTGTACATGAGCCCACACTTTTCAGTATTATATTAACACTGTTCTTAGTGCTTGAACTGCACTGTTGGTTTAGGGCTTTTAATAAGTAAAGCATTTCACGCTAAGGTCTACACTTGTTGTATTCGGCGCATGTGACAAATACATTTTGATTTGATTTGACGAGGTACTTTGTCAGTGTCAAGGAAATGAACACTTTCAGTGTAATAAGAGCTTATATTATATTTTTTATACTAGGAAGTCTATACAGTTTGAAACAATGGTATTATGCAATAGCATGTGCCATTTTTAACTACTATATTATAATAACCCTCAAAATTCTGGTTACTTTCTCCAAATTCCCAGATATCCCGGTTGAAGGATTCCAGGTTTCCTGCTTCTTCCCTCCCATTTCCAAAGAATCTTCCAACCTGGACTTCTTGAAAAACCCTGGGAATTATGGCGAAGTTGCCAACATTTTGCAACCCTATCTGTAAATCACCTTATACTGGCTTGCAAAAGGTGTAATTCCTATTGGAATCAAGCTTGCATTTAGAATGCCTGCCAGGGTGAGGAACCTTGTGAGTAGAGTACCCAAGCCATTTAAACTGGAACGACCATTTCACTTACGTTAGCAACAACAACAAAAAAACTAACTGATTGACATAGTTTAAGAAAATGTATGTTATTTATCTTTGAAAAGAATGAGATGGTTGGTTATTAAGGGCCTGTAAGTAAAGCATTTCACGGTTTAGTCTACACTTGTTGTATTCGGCGCATGTGACAAATAAAGTTTGACACACACACACATATACACATACACACACACACAAACACACACACACAGACACACACAAGCAGCACGAATAACAAGCCAAGAATAACTTTAAAAAGGCTTTGACTGATACCCTTCGTCCCAAATAACACCCTATTCTCTAATCCCTCTGGTCAAAAGTAGTGCACTAAATAGTGAATAGGGTTCCATTGGGCCTCTGGTCTAAAGTAGTGCACTAAATAGTGAATAGGGTTCCATAGGGCCTCTGGTCTAAAGTAGTGCACTAAATATAGTGAATAGGGTGCCATAGGGCTCTGGTCTAAAGTAGTGCACTAAATAGTGAATAGGGTTCCATAGGGCTCTGGTCTAAAATAGTGCACTAAATAGGGAATGGGGTGCCATAGGACTCTGGTCTAAAGTAGTGCACTAAATAGGGAATGGGGTGCCATAGGCCTCTGATCTAAAATAGTGCACTACATAGGGAATAGGATGCTACTTTTGGGATGCATCTATATTCGTATACAGTAGGCCACCAGGAGAACGGCTCTGCAGTCCTGCTGGCTTTACGTTGCATATGGTCTCTTTTTCCTGCACTGCAGTACTTAATGCAGCTGGTGGCCACACAATATACTGACTGTTACTTTTGATCTTGACCCCCCCCCCCCTTTGTTCAGGGACAGGTTATTCCATTTTTGTTTGTTTGTTTGTGGAACTTGTTCAGTTTATGTCTCAGTTATTGAATCTTGTTATGTTCGTACAAATATTTACACGTTAAGTTTGCTGAAAATAAACGCAGTTGACAGTGAGAGGACGTTTCTTTTTTTGTTGAAACTTAAACTTTCACCCCACAAACTTAAAATATATGTGGGGTGAAAGTTCAGCTTTGTGTCTGTCTCCCATTTGCCTGCTAGTCATTACAGGATCTTATATGGTTCTGTTAGCGTCACCATGTCCTGGCGGTTACATAGTTAATTTGATTACTTGATGTGTGTGTGTGTGTGTGTGTGTGTGTGTGTGTGTGTGTGTGTGTGTGTGTGTGTGTGTGTGTGTGTGTGTGTGTGTGTGTGTGTGTGTGTGTGTGTGTGTGTGTGTGTGTGTGTATGTACACAGTGTATGACAACAAGATAATAAACCTCACATTCTTATTTTGCATGTTCCTCTGACACCAAACCTACATTAAACATAGTGACATCATGAAGATAAGGAGGAGGGGTTTAGTGACATCATGAAGATAAGGAGGAGGGGTTTAGTGACAACATGAAGATAAGGAGTAAGTGAAGGAGGAGGGGTTTAGTGACATCATGAAGATAAGGAGTAAGTGAAGGAGGAGGGGTTTAGTGACATCATGAAGATAAGGAGTAAGTGAAGGAGGAGGGGTTTAGTGACATCATGAAGATAAGGAGTAAGTGAAGGAGGAGGGGTTAAGTGACATCATGAAGATAAGGAGTAAGTGAAGGAGGAGGGGTTTAGTGACATCATGAAGATAAGGAGTAAGTGAAGGAGGAGGGGTTTAGTGACATCATGAAGATAAGGAGTAAGTGAAGGAGGAGGGGTTAAGTGACATGTATAACACACCTGTCTCAGAGAAGACAGAGCTACTCAGAGGGAGAGGGACAGCTGACAACAACCACGACAAACAACACCATCAACAGCAGGTAACAGAGTCCTTCAACAACACCATCAACAGCAGGTAACAGAGTCCTTCAACAACACCATCAACAGCAGGTAACAGAGTCCTTCAACAACACCATCAACAGCAGGTAACAGAGTCCTTCAACAACACCATCAACAGCAGGTAACAGAGTCCTTCAACAACACCATCAACAGCAGGTAACAGAGTGATTCAACAACACCATCAACAGCAGGTAACAGAGTCCTTCAACAACACCATCAACAGCAGGTAACAGAGTGATTCAACAACACCATCAACATCAGGTAACAGAGTCCTTCAACAACACCATCAACATCAGGTAACAGAGTGATTCAACAACACCATCAACAGCAGGTAACAGAGTCCTTCAACAACACCATCAACATCAGGTAACAGAGTCCTTCAACAACACCATCAACATCAGGTAACAGAGTGATTCAACAACACCATCAACAGCAGGTAACAGAGTCCTTCAACAACACCATCAACATCAGGTAACAGAGTGATTCAACAACACCATCAACAGCAGGTAACAGAGTCCTTCAACAACACCATCAACATCAGGTAACAGAGTCCTTCAACAACACCATCAACAGCAGGTAACAGAGTCCTTCAACAACACCATCAACAGCAGGTAACAGAGTCCTTCAACAACACCATCAACATCAGGTAACAGAGTGATTCAACAACACCATCAACATCAGGTAACAGAGTGATTCAACAACACCATCAACAGCAGGTAACAGAGTGATTCAACAACACCATCAACATCAGGTAACAGAGTCCTTCAACAACACCATCAACATCAGGTAACAGAGTGATTCAACAACACCATCAACAGCAGGTAACAGAGTGATTCAACAACACCATCAACAGCAGGTAACAGAGTCCTTCAACAACACCATCAACAGCAGGTAACAGAGTCCTTCAACAACACCATCAACATCAGGTAACAGAGTCCTTCAACAACACCATCAACATCAGGTAACAGAGTGATTCAACAACACCATCAACAGCAGGTAACAGAGTGATTCAACAACACCATCAACATCAGGTAACAGAGTCCTTCAACAACACCATCAACAGCAGGTAACAGAGTCCTTCAACAACACCATCAACAGCAGGTAACAGAGTCCTTCAACAACACCATCAACAGCAGGTAACAGAGTCCTTCAACAACACCATCAACATCAGGTAACAGAGTGATTCAACAACACCATCAACATCAGGTAACAGAGTCCTTCAACAACACCATCAACATCAGGTAACAGAGTCCTTCAACAACACCATCAACATCAGGTAACAGAGTGATTCAACAACACCATCAACAGCAGGTAACAGAGTCCTTCAACAACACCATCAACATCAGGTAACAGAGTGATTCAACAACACCATCAACATCAGGTAACAGAGTGATTCAACAACACCATCAACATCAGGTAACAGAGTCCTTCAACAACACCATCAACATCAGGTAACAGAGTCCTTCAACAACACCATCAACATCAGGTAACAGAGTCCTTCAACAACACCATCAACAGCAGGTAACAGAGTGATTCAACAACACCATCAACAGCAGGTAACAGAGTCCTTCAACAACACCATCAACATCAGGTAACAGAGTGATTCAACAACACCATCAACAGCAGGTAACAGAGTCCTTCAACAACACCATCAACAGCAGGTAACAGAGTCCTTCAACAACACCATCAACAGCAGGTAACAGAGTCCTTCAACAACACCATCAACAGCAGGTAACAGAGTCCTTCAACAACACCATCAACAGCAGGTAACAGAGTGATTCAACAACACCATCAACATCAGGTAACAGAGTCCTTCAACAACACCATCAACATCAGGTAACAGAGTCCTTCAACAACACCATCAACAGCAGGTAACAGAGTCCTTCAACAACACCATCAACATCAGGTAACAGAGTCCTTCAACAACACCATCAACAGCAGGTAACAGAGTCCTTCAACAACACCATCAACAGCAGGTAACAGAGTCCTTCAACAACACCATCAACAGCAGGTAACAGAGTGATTCAACAACACCATCAACAGCAGGTAACAGAGTCCTTCAACAACACCATCAACAGCAGGTAACAGAGTCCTCTGTGTTTACTTCAACAGAGTGAGATTATATATCATAAATATATATTGTATATTATATTATGTCTATATATCTTTCTAATAAATGTTTACTGTAAATGTGTATAAAGCAATTATTCAGGAGAACAATTATGTTTTAAGTGAAATGGAAACACAAAATGTAATTTTAAACGATGGTGAATTCCCCCCCAACTGGTTATTTCAGATATGAAAACTGAGTATATTTGATCTCTCTAAACAGCAGATGTGGCCAACTTTAGGTTAATAGCCTTGTTGTGGATTGTGTGAATCCAATAGGTTTTCCTCTCCAATCTCCAGGGATGGACCAATCTCTGTTCCTCATCCTGTTGTTCTCAGGTTGGTGTTTATTTCTGTGTCTGCTTCCATGTGTGTGTGTGCTCGTGTGTGTGTATGTGTGTGTGTGTGTGTGTGTGCGCGCCTGTGTGTGTTTGCGTCTCTGAATGTTTGTCCGTGTGTGCTGAACCCTAACTGGAGAACTGTGTGCAGAATTGACAGCAATATTATATACATACCAGTGGCCAGTTTATTAGGTATACCAGTGGTCAGTTTATTAGGTATACCAGTGGCCAGTTTATTAGGTATACCAGTGAACAGTTTATTAGGTATACCAGTGGGGCTGTCCATCCTCCTCCCATAATGTTGGTTTGTTCTCCACAGGGCTGTCCATCCTCCTCCCATAATGTTGGTTTGTTCTCCACAGGGCTGTCCATCCTCCCCTCATAATGTTGGTTTGTTCTCCACGGGGCTGTCCATCCTCCTCTCATAATGTTGGTTTGTTCTCCACAGGGCTGTCCATCCTCCCCTCATAATGTTGGTTTGTTCTCCACAGGACTGTCCATCCTCCCCTCATAATGTTGGTTTGTTCTCCACAGGGCTGTCCATCCTCCTCTCATAATGATGGTTTGTTCTCCACAGGGCTGTCCATCCTCCCCTCATAATGTTGGTTTGTTCTCCACAGGGCTGTCCATCCTCCCCTCATAATGTTGGTTTGTTCTCCACAGGGCTGTCCATCCTCCTCTCATAATGTTGGTTTGTTCTCCACGGGGCTGTCCATCCTCCTCTCATAATGTTGGTTTGTTCTCCATCAATGGGTTGGTTCTCCACAGTCCATCCTCCCCTCATAATGTTGGTTTGTTCTCCACAGGGCTGTCCATCCTCCCCTCCATAATGTTGGTTTGTTCTCCACAGGGCTGTCCATCCTCCCCTCATAATGTTGGTTTGTTCTCCACAGGGCTGTCCATCCTCCCTCATAATGTTGATGGTTTGGTTTGTTCTCCACAGGGCTGTCCATCCTCCTCTCATAATGTTGGTTTGTTCTCCACAGGGCTGTCCATCCTCCTCTCATAATGTTGGTTTGTTCTCCACAGGGCTGTCCATCCTCCTCTCATAATGTTGGTTTGTTCTCCACAGGGCTGTCCATCCTACCCTCATAGTGTTGGTTTGTTCTCCACAGGGCTGTCCATCCTCCCCTCATAGTGTTGGTTTGTTCTCCACAGGGCTGTCCATCCTCCCCTCATAGTGTTGGTTTGTTCTCCACAGGGCTGTCCATCCTACCCTCATAGTGTTGGTTTGTTCTCCACAGGGCTGTCCATCCTCCCCTCATAGTGTTGGTTTGTTCTCCACAGGGCTGTCCATCCTCCCCTCATCCCTCCCTCATCAGTTCCACTTTGTGAACTTGATAAAGACCTGGACTGAAGCTCAGAGTTTCTGCAGACAGAACTACACTGACCTGGTCACCATAGATGACGACATGGCAGATATGAAGAAGCTCAATAACACAGTATCAGCAGCTGGTTGGATAGAATCAGCCTGGATAGGACTATACAACATCATGGACATCTGGAGGTGGTCTCTGGGAAACAGAGAGTTAGAGGTGGAGGGGTTTTGGGCCCAAGGACAAACAAATATTGATCCCAACAGCAAAGATGTATGTGTGTGTATGATGCAAAATGGGTCTTGGTTTAATAACAACTGTAACACGACTTGGAATTTCGTCTGCTATGGTGAGTTCCCATGTCCATTTATTTTCCCTTTTTAATTTAACCTTTACCTAAATAGGCAAGTCAGTTCAGAACAAATTCTTATTTACAATGACGGCCTACCCTGGACAACGCTGGGCCAATTGTGTGCCGCCCTATAGGACTCCC
The DNA here is from genome assembly GCF_023373465.1 of Oncorhynchus keta. Classification (NCBI taxonomy): domain Eukaryota; kingdom Metazoa; phylum Chordata; class Actinopteri; order Salmoniformes; family Salmonidae; genus Oncorhynchus; species Oncorhynchus keta. The sequence goes on from NC_068426.1 coordinate 5,182,384, forward strand.
CATCACGACCGGATGTAATGCAGCCTGTATTCGAACCAGGGACTGTAGTGATGCCTCTTGCACTGAGATGCAGTGGCTTAGAGGCGTCACTGCAGCACCTGCAATACCACATTGTTTTATTCAGATAAGAGATTCAGATATGATTGAATTTATTGAGTTTATTTACAAACATTCATTCTGTATTTGTTTATATTATATATAGATTTTTTTTTCTTCAAATAGACAAAAATGCGACCAATAAGTACATTCACATCAATGAATCTAAGACTTGGAGTGATGCTCAGAGCTACTGTCGGGAGAAACACACAGACCTGGCCAGTGTGAGGAACACAACAGAGATGCAGGCCATAAAGACTATCACACTAACACATGACAACAATCCAACATACAGAGCGTGGATTGGCCTGCATAAACCTCTTGGTGTCTGGAGGTGGTCCGACCAGAGTGGCTCCTCCTACAGAAACTGGGATTCAAACGAGCCGAATGGGGCAGGTATGGGAAAGGAAGGATATTTCTGTGGAGAAGTAAAATTGTCTGGAAAATGGAACGATAAAGGATGTACTCACGAACAACCCTTTATTTGCTACGATGGTGAGCTGCCGAAATAAATCCTCAATACAGATCTACATTTAACAATCAATATTACTGTAAAGTATTGATGAGAGGGACTGAACATTTTGGGTATTGGGTGGAGATTGGGGTGAATGTTGACTGAATAACATTACTTTTCCTTATTTTTCTTAGCGTGAGTTTCTGTCCCCCCTCTTCTTCCTCCAGATGAACTGGTCCTGGTCTCAGAGAACAAGACGTGGTCAGAAGCCCTGTGGCACTGCAGACAACTGGACATGGAGCTGGTGTCTGCCCACAACCAGAACATCCAGCACTGGGTTCAACAGAGAGCCAAGAAGGCCTCCACTCCCTTCGTCTGGCTGGGCCTGAGGTACACCTGCACCCTGGACATCTGGTTCTGGGTGAATGGAGAAGAGTCCTGCTACCACAACTGGGCTGTCGGGGAGGGCTACAACACCATTAAGGAGCAGTGTGAGAACACAGGGGCCATACAGAGAGACGGGGGACAGTGGGTCGGCAAGTCTGAGACTGAGAGATTCAACTTCATCTGCAGCAACAGTACTGGTGAGATTTGATCTCTTTGTTTTGATGTGTTGAATATCTGTCTCTCTCTCTCTCTCTCTCTCTCAATATTACACTCACAAAAGTTTCAGTGGAATAGAAGAACAGATGTCATATTATCATAATAATAATAATATATGCCATTTAGCAGACGCTTTTATCCAAAGCGACTTACAGTCAGTCATGTGTGCATACATTCTACGTATGGGTGGTCCCGGGAATCGAACCCACTACCCTGGCGTTTTTGTACAGTGTTGCAACAATGTGCAAATAGTTAAAGTACAAAAATCATAATAAACATAAATATGGGTTGTATTTTCAATGGTGTTTGTTCTTTATTAGTTGCCCTTTTCTTTTGTGCAACAGGTCACAAATGTTGCTGATTTGATGGCACACTGTGGTATTTCACCCAGTAGATGTGAGAGTTTATTAAAATGTATTTTAATAATGTGGGTCTGTGTAATCTGATGCAAACATGTGTCACTGATATGGTCATTCATTTGACAGGAGGTCAGGAAGTGCAGCTCAGTTTCCACCTCATTTTGTGGGCAGTCTGCACAGTCTCAATAGCAAGGCTACGCTCACTGAGTCTGTACATAATCAAAGCTTTCGTTAATAATGGGTCAGTCATCGTGGTCAGGAATTCTGCCACGGTCTGCTCTCTGTTTAGGGTCAAATAGCATTCTTGTTCGCTCTGTTTTTTGGTAAATTCTTTCCAATGTGTCAAGGGCCCAGGTCTATCTTCTTGTTTTCTCACAATTTGGTTGGGTCTAATTGTGTCCTGGGGCTCTGTGGGGTCTTTTTGTGCTTGTAAAAGAAGGGGACTTAGGGGACTCTTACCATCTGTTGGTGATGGCTTTGTTCTACGTTGTACACTGAGAGTGATATTGCATAATTCTACATGCAAAGTCTCAATTTGGTGTTTGTTCCATTTAGTGAATTCCTGGTTGGTGAGCGGACCCCAGACCTCACAAGCATAAAGGGCAAAAGGGTTCTATAACTGATTCTAATATTTTTAGCCAGATCCTAATTGGGATGTCGAAGTTTATGTTCCTTTTGATGACGTAGAGGGCCCTACTTGGTATCATTCACAGATTTATAGAAGTCACCTGTTGCGCTGATGTTAAGGCCGAGGTATGTATAGTTTTTTTGTGCGCTCGTGCAACGGTGTCTAGATAGAATTTGTATTTGTGGTCCTGACAACTGGACCTTTATTAGAATAATATTATTTTTGTCTTACTGAGATTTACTGTCAGGTCCCAGGTCTGTCAGGGCCCAGGTCTGTCAGGGCCCAGGTCTGTCAGGTACCCAGGTCTGTCAGGTACCCAGGTCTGTCAGGTCCCAGGTCTGTCAGGTCCCAGGTCTGTCAGGGCCCAGGTCTGTCAGGTCCCAGGTCTGTCAGGTCCCAGGTCTGTCAGGGCCCAGGTCTGTCAGGGCCCAGGTCTGTCAGGGCCCAGGTCTGTCAGGTCCCAGGTCTGTCAGGTCCCAGGTCTGTCAGGTCCCAGGTCTGTCAGGTCCCAGGTCTGTCAGGGCCCAGGTCTGTCAGGTCCCAGGTCTGTCAGGTCCCAGGTCTGTCAGGTCCCAGGTCTGTCAGAGTTTAACACTTCCTCCTCCACTCCTCTCCTCTCCTCCTCTCCTCCTCCACTCCTGTCAGGGCCCAGGTCTGACAGAATCTGTGCAGAAGATCTACAGTACAGAAGTTTGGACACACCTAATCATTCAAGGGTTTTTCTTTATTGTTACTATTTTCTACATTGTAGAATAATAGTGAAGACATCACAACTATGAAAAAAAGCAAAGTAGTGCGACACAAACAACAACACAGAGTTACACATGGAATAAACAAACTCACAGCCAATAATACAGTAGAAAAAGTGTGCAAATGAGTTAGGATAAGGGAGGTAAGGCATTAAATAGGCAATAGTGGCAAAATAATTACAATGTGATAGATGTGCAGAAGATGAGTGTGCAAATAAAGATACTGAGGTGTGAAGGAGCAAAATAAATAACAGTATGGGGATGAGGTAGTTGGATGGGCTTTTTACAGATGGGCTATGTACAGGTGCAGCGATCTGTGAGCTGCTCTGACGTGTGGTGCTTAATTTGGGATAGATGGGGTGCCCATCTCAACAACATCCGGTGAAACTGCAGCGCGCGAAATTCAAAATACAAAAATCATACTATTCAACATTCATGAAAATACAAGTGTCTTACATCATTTAAAATCTTAACTTCTTGTTAATCCGGCCACTTTGTCAGATTTCAAAAGGCTTCGGGGCGAAAGCATACCATGTGATTATCTGAGGACAGCGCCCTGCATACAAAAGCATCAAACCAGCAGAGGCGTCACAAAAGTCAGAAATAGCGATAAGAAAAATCACTTACCTTTGAAGATATTCCTCTTTTTATTATCCTAAGGGTCCCAGCTACACAACAAATGGTTGTTTTGCTCGATAAAGTCCTTCTTGATACCCCAAAAAAGTCAGTTTAGTTGTCGTGTTTGATTCAGTAATCCCGTTCCACTCGTTCACTCGTTCAACATGCAGACAAAGGAATCCCAAAAGTTACCGATAAACTCCATCCAAACAAGTCAAACAACGTTTCTAATCAATCCTCAGGTACCCTGATATGTAAATAAATGATACAATTTAAGACGGAGAACAGTGTGTTCAATAGCGGAGATAAATAACGAGGTGCGTGCCCTCATCCACACGCGCCTCAAGACTACAATCCAAATGAGAGCCACCTTGAAAACTACACATTTGAGCGAATTCTTCAAGCCTGAAACCTTTTCTAAAGACTGTTGACATCTAGTGGAAGCCATAGGAACTGCAATCTGTGAGGACTTCCTTTGAATATACCATAGACAAGCATTTCAAGGGGTGGTGACCTGAAAAAAAAAATTCTGGATGGATTTCTCCTCTGGTTTTCGCCTGCCGTATAAGTTCTCACAGACACACACACACACACACACACAGATATTATTTTAAGAGTTTTAGAAACTTCACAGTGTCACAGTCTATCCAATACTACCAATTATATGCATATCTGGCATATCTGGCCAATTATATGCATATCTTTCTAGCTTCTGGCCTGAGTAACAGACAGTTAACTTTGGGCATGTCAGTCATCCGAACTTCCGAATACTGCCCCCTAGGCTTAAGAAGTTAAAGTTAGTGAGGCAGATATGAGACTCCAGCTTCATAGATGTTTGCAGTTCGTTCCAGTCATTGGCAGCAGAGAACTGAAAGGAAAGGGGTCCAAAGGAGGAATTGGCTTTAGGGGTGAGCTGTGAATTATATCTGCTGGAGTGCGTGCTACAGGTGGGTGATGATATGGTGACCAGTGAGCTGAGATAAGGTGGGATGTTACCTAGCAAAGATGTATAGATGACCTGGAGCCAGTGGGTTTGGCGACCAATATGAAGCGAGGGCCAGCCAACGAGAGCATACAGGTCGCAGTGGTGGGTAGTATCTGGGGCTTTGGTTAAACAAACGGATGGCACTGTGATAGACTGTGTCCAATTTGCTGAGTAGAGTGTTGGGGGCTATTTTGTAAATGACATCGCCAAAGTCAAGGATCGGAAGGATAGTCAGTTTTACGAGGGTATGTTTGGCAGCATAAGTGAAGGATGCTTTGTTGCAAAATAGGAAGCTGATTCTAGATGTAATTTTGGATTGGAGATGCTTAATGTGAGTCTGTAAGGAAATTTTACAGTCTCTCTCTCTCTCTCTCTCTCTCTCTCTCTCTCTCTCTCTCTCTCTCTCTCTCACTCAAGCTCTCTCAAGCTCTCCTGAAATGTATTTTCTGATGTTCTCTCTCATATTAAATGTTTTTCATGATATTCTTTTACAGTATTATATCCTTTGTTCTCTAATCCAGATTACTAGGACCAGAGCCTGTTCTCTGGACCAGCTGAACCGTACAGTCCAACACATTGTTCCATAAACTGCTCTGTAGAACAGCTAAACCCAACAGCCCAGCACATTGTTCCAGACCAATCTCTGTAGACCAGCTGAACCCAACAGCTCAACACATTGTTACAGATCCTGCTCTGTAGACCAGCTAAACCCAACAGCCCAGCACATTGTTCCAGACCAATCTCTGTAGACCAGCTGAACCCAACAGCTCAACACATTGTTACAGATCCTGCTCTGTAGACCAGCTGAACCCTACAGTTCAGAATGTTCCAGACCCTGCTCTGTAGACCAGCTGAACCCTACAGCCCAACACATTGTTCCAGACCCTGCTCAGTAGACCAGCTGAACACTACAGCCCAATACATTGTTCCAGACCCTGCTCTGTAGACCAGCAGAACCCTACAGCCCAACCCATTGTTCCAGACCCTGCTCTGTAGACCAGCTGAACCCTACAGCCCAACCCATTGTTCCAGACCCTGCTCTGTAGACCAGCTGAACCCTACAGTCCAGAATGTTCCAAACCCTGCTCTGTAGACCAGCTGAACCCTACAGCCCAACCCATTGTTCCAGACCCTGCTCTGTAGACCAGCTATACCCTACAGCCCAACCCATTGTTCCAGACCCTGCTCTGTAGACCAGCTGAACCCTACAGCCCAACACATTGTTCCAGACCCTGCTCTGTAGACCAGCTGAACCCTACAGCCCAACACATTGTTCCAGACCCTGCTCTGTAGACCAGCTGAACCCTACAGCCCAACACATTGTTCCAGACCCTGCTCTGTAGACCAGCTGAACCCTACAGCCCAACACATTGTTCCAGACCCTGCTCTGTAGACCAGCTGAACCCTACAGCCCAACACATTGTTCCATACCCTGCTCTGTAGACCAGCTGAACCCTACAGTCCAACACATTGTTCCAGACCCTGCTCTGTAGACCAGCTGAACCCTACAGCCCAACACATTGTTCCAGACCCTGCTCTGTAGACCAGCTGAACCCTACAGCCCAATACATTGTTCCAGACCCTGCTCTGTAGACCAGCTGAACCCTACAGGCCAGAATGTTCCAGATGTACTCAGATGTACATCATACAAGGTGACGGATACTCATTATTTTAAATAAATATTTGTATTTGTTTACAGTGAGCTCCAAAAAGTATTGGGACAGTAACAAATGTTTAGTAGTTTTGGCTCTGTACTCCAACATTTTCATTGCATGTTAGGAATATTGGACCAAATATTTAGCTTTTGACTATTTTAGTACATATTGAAGTGAATTTCTCCCAATACTTTTGGTCCACTAAAATGGGGACTATGTTCAAAAAGTGCTGTCATTTCTAAACGATTAACCCGATATGGATGAAATTACTGACTGTCTGGACTTTAACCTCATACTCATTGTATTATTAAAGATCCAAAATGCTGGAGTACAGAGCCAGAAAAACAAACATAGTGTCACTGCCCCGATACTGTTGGCGCTCAAAGGAAATAAATCATAGAGCTACATAGAGCTCACTGGAACTAAAACATAGAGCTATATAGAGCTCACTGGAACTAAAACATAGAGCTATTTAGAGCTCACTGGAAATAAATCATAGAGCTACATAGAGCTCAAAGGAAATAAAACATAGAGCTATATAGAGCTCACTGGAAATAAATCATAGAGCTATTTAGAGCTCACTGGAAATAAAACATAGAGCTACATAGAGCTCACTGGAAATAAAACATAGAGCTACATAGAGCTCACTGGAAATAAAACATAGAGCTATTTAGAGCTCACTGGAAATAAAACATAGAGCTATTTAGAGCTCACTGGAAATAAATCATAGAGCTACATAGAGCTCAAAGGAAATAAAACATAGAGCTATATAGAGCTCACTGGAAATAAATCATAGAGCTATTTAGAACTCACTGGAAATAAATCATAGAGCTACATAGAGCTCAAAGGAAATAAAACATAGAGCTATTTAGAGCTCACTGGAAATAAATCATAGAGCTACATAGAGCTCAAAGGAAATAAAACATAGAGCTATATAGAGCTCACTGGAAATAAAACATAGAGCTATTTAGAGCTCACTGGAAATAAAACATAGAGCTATATAGAGCTCACTGGAAATAAAACATAGAGCTATATAGAGCTCACTGGAAATAAAACATAGAGCTATTTAGAGCTCACTGGAAATAAATCATAGAGCTACATAGAGCTCAAAGGAAATAAAACATAGAGCTATATAGAGCTCACTGGAAATAAAACATAGAGCTATATAGAGCTCACTGGAAATAAAACATAGAGCTATTTAGAGCTCACTGGAAATAAAACATAGAGCTATATAGAGCTCACTGGAAATAAAACAGAGCTATTTAGAGCTCACTGGAAATAAAACATAGAGCTATATAGAGCTCACTGGAAATAAAACATAGAGCTATTTAGAGCTCACTGGAAATAAAACATAGAGCTATGTAGAGCTCACTGGAAATAAAACATAGAGCTATTTAGAGCTCACTGGAAATAAAACATAGAGCTATTTAGAACTCACTGGAAATAAAACATAGAACTCACTGGAAATAAAACATAGAGCTACATAGAACTCACTGGAAATAAAACATAGAACTCACTGGAAATAAAACATAGAGCTATTTAGAACTCACTGGAAATAAAACATAGAACTCACTGGAAATAAAACATAAAGCTACATATAACTCACTGGAAATAAAACATAGAACTCACTGGAAATAAAACATAGAGCTACATAGAGCTCACTGGAAATAAAACATAGAGCTATTTAGAACTCACTGGAAATAAAACATAGAACTCACTGGAAATAAAACATAGAGCTACATAGAACTCACTGGAAATAAAACATAGAACTCACTGGAAATAAAACATAGAGCTATATAGAACTCACTGGAAATAAAACATAGAGCTCACTGGAAATAAAACATAGAGCTATTTAGAGCTCACTGGAAATAAAACATAGAGCTATGTAGAGCTCACTGGAAATAAAACATAGAGCTATTTAGAGCTCACTGGAAATAAAACATAGAGCTATTTACAGCTCACTGGAAATAAAACATAGAGCTATTTAGAACTCACTGGAAATAAAACATAGAACTCACTGGAAATAAAACATAGAACTCACTGGAAATAAAACATAGAGCTACATAGAGCTCACTGGAAATAAAACATAGAGCTACATAGAACTCACTGGAAATAAAACATAGAGCTACATAGAGCTCACTGGAAATAAAACATAGAACTCACTGGAAATAAAACATAGAGCTACATAGAGCTCACTGGAAATAAAACATAGAGCTACATAGAACTCACTGGAAATAAAACATAGAGCTACATAGAGCTCTCTGGAAATAAAACATAGAGCTACATAGAGCTCTCTGGATATAAAACATAGAACTCACTGGAAATAAAACATAGAGCTACATAGAGTTACATAGAACTCTCTGGATATAAAACATAGAGCTACATAGAGTTACATAGAACTCACTGGAAATAAAACATAGAGCTACATAGAGCTCACTGGAAATAAAACATAGAGCTACATAGAGCTCACTGGAAATAAAACATAGAGCTACATAGAACTCACTTGAAATAAAACATGGAGCTACATAGAGCTCACTGGAAATAAAACATAGAACTACATAGAGCTCACTGGAAATAAAACAGAGCTACATAGAGCTCACTGGAAATAAAACATAGAGCTACATAGAGCTCTCTGGAAATAAAACAGAGCTACATAGAACTCACTGGATATAAAACATAGAGCTGTATCCCACCACACTGTTGTTGGTTCCATATTTACTATACTTGTTGATGTTAATGAATGTTAAAGGGGAAATTTTAGTTGTTCTAAACATTCAGTTGATTTAGTTATTTTCTATTACAACTTGCTGTTACTGTTTCCAGAGTCTATTTCACTTATTCATTATTCATTATTTTATCTCGACCGTTAATTATATTCCATTACAGAAATGTTTTAAGATCTTTTGAGTGATTTAAGTTGTGTTAAATATATTGTACACATGTTATTTCTCTATGATACTAGTGTGTAACATTTAAATGACAGTATCTGTTCTGGTGCTGGTGGTGGTCTTCATGTAAAGGGGCAATCTGTGATCTGGAATTCCATTTTAGGATTTAAAATAATGTACCCATTGATTCTTGAAGATTATAACTTATAAATGCCTCATGATTTTAGTTCAACTGTCATTTCCCATCAGAACCCAAAATGTTAACTTTTTTTAATCCAGTGTTTGTAAACAATGTAATTGTAAACAAACACGGTTTAGTCTCAAAAACATAGTATAAACTATAATGTTGATATCAGAGATAGTCATCCTGTATAGTCTCAGAATCATAGTATAAACTATAATGTTGATATCATGGATGGTCATCCTGTATAGTCTCAGAAACATAGTTTAAACTATAATGTTGATATCAGAGATAGTCATCCTGTATAGTCTCAGAATCGTAGTATAAACTATAATGTTGATAACATAGATGGTCATCCTGTATAGTCTCGGAAACATAGTTTAAACTATAATGTTGATATCATGGTTAGTCATCCTGTATAGTCTCAGAAACATAGTTTAAACTATAATGTTGATATCATAGATGGTCATCCTGTTTAGTCTCAGAAACATAGTATAAACTATAATGTTGATATCATAGATGGTCATCCTGTATAGTCTCAGAAACATAGTTTAAACTATAATGTTGATATCATAGATGGTCATCCTGTATAGTCTCAGAAACATAGTTTAAACTATAATGTTGATATCATGGATGGTCATCCTGTATAGTCTCAGAAACATAGTTTAAACTATAATGTTGATATGATGGATGGTCATCCTGTATAGTCTCAGAAACATAGTTTAGACTATAATGTTGATATGATGGTTAGTCATCCTGTATAGTCTCAGAAACATAGTTTAAACTATAATGTTGATATCATGGTTAGTCATCCTGTATAGTCTCAGAAACATAGTTTAAACTATAATGTTGATATCATGGTTAGTCATCCTGTATAGTCTCAGAAACATTCTTTAAACTATAATGTTGACATCTGTCTGTCCTTTTATATGTTGTTATGTCTGTTAATTGGAGAGTGGTTACATTTCTGTAGCCCCATCCTAAAGATTTTCCCAAAAACAGTGGTGGGGTTTACACTTTGTTATTGGTTGAACTGCAGATTTCCCCTTTAACTATTTGACTATGGTACATCCATCCTTTACACTGTACAAAAAAAATCAATAAAGTTATGAAAAGACCTCTAGTTTGTTTAGTTTTTTGTTTTATACTTATTTCAAGAAACAGCGGAAAGAATAGAAAGGATTTTGATTAGGATGTTAGACCTGATCTCAGATCATCAGTAAGTCAATAGGAACACTGTCTACTGTTGTATACATAGTGTTAGACCTGACCTCAGATCATCAGTAAGTCAGTAGGAATGCTGTCTACTGTTGTATACGTAGTGTTAGACCTGTCATGACGTTGCCCTCTTTGGGTACAGCGAGCACCATCCCCCACTCTCTGCTTCTACAACCAGACTGCTGTGGTCAGAGTGAGGTCGTAAGTTCCGAGGGAAGACCCTCTCTCATGGCCACACAGTATTGAGATAGAGTGAAGTTTCATAGTGAACAAAGGAATTTCTTCCACATCACAGAACTTGAGGTCTGAACAACATTTACGTTCCCGGAGAAGGTATAAAAGATCGGTGAAGAATCCAGCTACGAACTGGTCCGGTTGGTACAACTTGGGGAAGCTCATGGGAGACGGTGTGGCTACATTACCATAACGCTGTTTATATAATAGCCTCAGATATGAGGTTTACATCTAATTGTTGTATAAGGTGAATGAGTGAGGATGATACTGTTTGTAAAATTGTGTAATGTGGACTAATGAAGGAAACTCCAATTTGTTTTTTGAGTTGAACTAAATCAGAGGACCGCCAATGAGCCCAGTTAGGGTCAGGCATCCTGGGACAGCCCCTTTTCTGCAATTCCGAATAAAACTCAACTTTGAGAAATTCTCGGTAGACCATGTTTCTCTCAATCACAGGAGGACTAAGGTTGCAGAACATTGCTGAATCTTTTAACCACGTGGTTAAACTCTTAGACTATCGATACCGACAGAATAAGAACAAGTCTTTGATATTAATTACTAGTCTGCAGCCAGGAATTCGGTATCATTGAAAGCGAAGAACGACAACCGCCGAAACATCCATCCTACAACAACATTATTGAATGTCACTCTGAACTATCCACTATAACCACGACACAGAGAGAGACGGACAATTCTACAAAAGAAACAAACTTCTCACCAGAGATCATCACGACACACTGATCGTAAATATATATATTGATTGCAATTGTTCCCGAATGAGTGAGCGTTCATGTGCAAAGGCTTAGCATTTCAATTGTTGTAATTATTAACTCTGTAGTGACTTCTTAGTCGACCCCCACTTCCCTTTTTGTCCACCAAGCCGCAATGCCGGTTTAGCCCACTAGGGCACATTCTCCTATCATTTCTTGTAGCCATATTTACTTTGTTGTTTTGTTTATGCATTTATTTCGTAATAAATCAATTATTTAAGACAATTGGTGTATGGTTGACTCATAGTGAAGACTGGGTTCGTAAAAGCAAATTAACAACGTTTGGAATTAGACTAACGTGAGGTAAAATAAATAATTCATTAATCAGAAGACTATTGATCAGATATGAAAATATCTGAAAGGTTATATTGGGAAATTATAACTTTGTAATCTTTGTCATATTTTCCTTGGTGCCACGACTTCCTAGTTAATTACAGTTACATGATTAATCAGTTTGATCACGTAATACCAATCTTCAATTTAATGATAGTAAAGACATGACAGACCTGACCTCAGATCATCAGTGAGTCAATAGGAACACTGTTTTGTACATGATGTGATGATGTTTTGTACATGATGTTTAAACCTGAACTCTGGGTTGACTAACTCTGAGCTGTCAAACTCAAGAGTTTTCGGTTTCAGAACAAGTGAAAACAATTAGTTCAATTAACCCTGAGTAAAGTTAACCCTGAGTAAAGTTAAACCCAAGTTAAGTTAACCCTGAGTAAAGTTAACCCTGAGTAAAGTTAAACCCAAGTTAAGTTAACCCTGAGTAAAGTTAAACCCAAGTTAAGTTAACCCTGAGTAAAGTTAACCCTGAGTAAAGTTAAACCCAAGTTAAGTTAACCCTGAGTAAAGTTAAACCCAAGTTAAGTTAACCCTGAGTAAAGTTAAACCCAAGTAAAGTTAGCCCTGAGTAAAGTTAAACCCAAATTAAGTTAACCCCGAATTAAGTTAACCCTGAGTAAAGCAGGTGCACGAGAAGATAAAAAGCCCTCATCAATGGAACACAGATAACATGATTCATTATGGCAACAGGAGATAAAAAGCCCTCATCAATGGAACACAGATAACATGATTCATCATGGAAACAGGAGATAAAAAGCCCTCATCAATGGAACACAGATAACATGATTCATTATGGCAACAGGAGATAAAAAGCCCTCATCAATGGAACACAGATAACATAGTTCATCATGGCAACAGGAGATAAAAAGCCCTCATCAATGGAACATAGATGACATGATTCATCATGGCAACAGGAGATAAAAAGCCCTCATCAATGGAACACAGATAACATGATTCATCATGGCAACAGGAGATAAAAAGCCCTCATCAATGGAACACAGATAACATAATTCATCATGGAAACAGGAGATAAAAAGCCCTCATCAATGGAACACAGATAACATAATTCATCATGGAAACAGGAGATGAAAAGCCCTCATCAATGGAACACAGATAACATAATTCATCATGGAAACAGGAGATAAAAAGCCCTCATCAATGGAACACAGATGACATGATTCATCATGGCAACAGGAGATAAAAAGCCCTGATCAATGGAACACAGATAACATAATTCATCATGGAAACAGGAGATAAAAAGCCCTCATCAATGGAACACAGATAACATAATTCATCATGGAAACAGGAGATGAAAAGCCCTCATCAATGGAACACAGATAACATAATTCATCATGGAAACAGGAGATGAAAAGCCCTCATCAATGGAACACAGATAACATGATTCATCATGGCAACAGGAGATAAAAAGCCCTCATCAATGGAACACAGATAACATAATTCATCATGGAAACAGGAGATGAAAAGCCCTCATCAATGGAACACAGATGACATGATTCATCATGGAAACAGGAGATAAAAAGCCCTCATCAATGGAACACAGATAACATAATTCATCATGGAAACAGGAGATGAAAAGCCCTCATCAATGGAACACAGATAACATGATTCATCATGGAAACAGGAGATAAAAAGCCCTCATCAATGGAACACAGATAACATAATTCATCATGGAAACAGGAGAAAAAGGGTCTCCAACCTCCTACTTCTCCCCAGTGGAGTTAAACATATTCATGAATGTATATGCAGAAAATGAGTTTATATTTAAGAAAAAAGGTAATACAGTAGCAGCAGCAAAAGAACTTGAGCTGGCGTAGCAGAAAATTGCTGAGTCATTGAAAATAATGAAATGTTTAATCTCGAGTGTTCCACTTATTCAATATGTATATAGTGTGTGTGTGTGTGTGCCCGCATGCGCATGTTTAATATCTACGCAGGTGCAGCCCAACAGGCACAAAAAGTACTTGGCAGCAACTGAAGTTGAAATATAAAAATATACTTCAAACATAATTACATTGCAAGCTACCTTATTAAACAGTATTCAGTGGCTACATTCAACATGTGATTGTCACACCCTGATCAGTATCACCTGTCCTCGTTATTGTCTCCACCCCCTCCAGGTGTCACTTGTTTTCCCCAGTATATTTATCCCTGTGTTTCCTGTCTCTGTGCCCGTTAGTCTTGTATGTTTCCACATCTATTTGAAGGTGACTCAGTTATATATTTGAAATGTTTAATGTGGCGTGGACACTGTTGTAAAAACAAAGTTCAGATTAGGTGGGGGACTTTTCTGGGTAAAGTTATAAGTTAAATGTCTAATCTTCATCTTTTACCAGATACTGATGATGTAATCTATATTGTAGAGCCTTCTGCCAAAACAGACCTCCAAGCACTCTTAATAAGGATCATGCGCATTTTCGCAGCTTTTTGTTAAAAATCGCGCAACATTTCAGTGTCCTGCTACTCATGCCAGGAATATAGTATATGCATATGATTAGTATGTGTGGATAGAAAACACTCTGACGTTTCTAAAACTGGTGAAATCACGGCTGTGACTATAACAGTATGTGCGTTTCATTGAAAAGCGCAGGAAAATCTGATCACTGAAAATGGGAAAATATATCCATGCGCCACTTGACCCTATTGTTGAATGGGAACCACATTAAATGAGGCCGAGGTTGCAATACCTACAGCTTCCACACCATGTCAACAGTCTTGTCATTTGCCTAGGATTTGTTTCTTGGTCAAACGGACACGAGGCAGCGCATTTCTTCCGGTCTCCGACAGGATGTTTTGGTTGAGAAATATTTGGACATGATATCAGGACGTGGAGCTATTGAATATACATCGCCCCGTGATCATTTTGATAGATTATTAACGTTTACTAATACCTAAAGTTGCATTTCAAAAGTATTTCGAAGTGTTTTGTGAAAGTTTATCGTCAACTTTTTTAATTTCAAAAAATGACGTTGCGTTATCAAACTCAGTTTTTTCCTTGATTACACAGTCTTCATAGATCGATATCTAGGCTATATATGGACCGATTTAATCGAAAAAAAGACCCAATAGTGATGTTTATGGGACATCTAGGACTACCAAGAAAGAAGCTCGTCAAAGGTAATGAATGTTTTATATTTTATTTCTGCGTTTTGGGTAGCGCCGGCTACCGCAAAATCTGTCCTTTTAAGTGGCGTTGCAGTACTTTGGGGGTGCATGCTATCAGATAATAGCTTCTCATGCTTTCACCGAAAAGCATTTTACAAATCTGAATTGGTGGATAGATTCACAACGAGTGTAGCTTTAATTCAGTACCTTGAATTTGTGTTTTAATGAAAGTTTGAGTTTTATCAAAAACTATACATGGCGCTCTTGAAATTTCCGCTGATTTGATCCCGACAGCGGAACCCACTCCCAAAAAAGTTCATTAATACTCCACATATTTTTCATAATGGGTTAGAGTAGAACACCACAATTGTCACGTTCTGACCATAGTTCTTTTGTGTTTTCCTTGTTTTAGTGTTGGTCAGGACGTGAGCTGGGTGGGCAATTTATGTTGGATGTCTAGTTTGTCTGTTTCTGTGTTTGGCCTGATATGGTTCTCAATCAGAGGCAGGTGTTAGTCGTTGTCTCTGTATGGGAACCATATTTACGTAGCCTGTTTTGTCATTGTGGGTTGTGGGTGATTGTCTATGTCTAGTTGCATGTTAGCACGATGTTTCATTAGCAGTCACGGTCATTTGTTGTTTTGTTAGCCTGTTCAGTTTACGTCGAGTTTTCCGTCATTCAATAAAAGGAATGCATCCATACCACGCTGCGCATTGGTCCGCTTCATACGACAAATGTGTTATTTTCATTACAGGAGGAAGACACCGTGTCAGCTGCCACAGAGAGAGAAGATACAGACCTATTGAGGTTTACACCTTAAAAAATAACATCTAACCGTTGATGTTAGTGTTGTATCATAAAACTCCCACCTTTTTCTCTAACAGAGCAATGCGGAAAATTACAATGAGGAAGAGGGTCCATCCACCTCCACAACACAACTTACCTCAGTAAGATGTTGTTCAGCATTGGCCCATGACTTACAATGAAACAAACTAGACCTGGCACTGTAAAATTCAGTCATTTATTTTGTGTTCCTATAGCTCCCTGTGAAACAACTGTACGAGGTCTACTTAGAGAAACACATCGAAAAATGTCATTTACAAATTGACAACATGAGGCTGCAGATGCTAAAGATAAAAATATAAATATAACTGCTAGAACATCAGTTAAAGGTGGTGAGGTGTCCACAGGTAAAACATCAGTTAAAGATGGTGAGGTGTCCACAGGTAAAACATCAGTTAAAGATGGTGAGGTGTCCACAGGTAAAACATCAGTTAAAGATGGTGAGGTGTCCACAGGTAAAACATCAGTTAAAGATGGTGAGGTGTCCACAGGTAGAACATCAGTTAAAGATGGTGAGGTGTCCACAGGTAGAACATCAGTTAAAGGTGTCCACAGGTAGAACATCAGTTAAAGGTGGTGAGGTGTCCACAGGTAGAACATCAGTTAAAGGTGGTGAGGTGTCCACAGGTAGAACATCAGTTAAAGGTGTCCACAGGTAGAACATCAGTTAAAGGTGGTGAGGTGTCCACAGGTAGAACATCAGTTAAAGGTGTCCACAGGTAGAACATCAGTTAAAGGTGGTGAGGTGTCCACAGGTAGAACATCAGTTAAAGGTGGTGAGGTGTCCACAGGTAGAACATCAGTTAAAGGTGTCCACAGGTAGAACATCAGTTAAAGGTGGTGAGGTGTCCACAGGTAGAACATCAGTTAAAGGTGGGTGAGGTGTCCACAGGTAGAAAATCAGTTAAAGGTGTTGAGGTGTCCACAGGTAGAACATCAGTTAAAGGTGGTGAGGTTCCCACAGGTAGAACATCAGTTAAAGGTGGGTGAGGTGTCCAACACTGCGACCTGTATGCTCTAGTTGGCTGGCCCTCGCTACATATTCGTTGTCAAACCCACTGCTTCCAGGTCATCTCCAAGTCTTTGCTAGGTAAAACCCCACCTTATCTCAGCTCACTGGTCACCATAGCAACACCAACTGTAGCATCCGCTCCAGCAAATGTATTTCACTGGTCATCCCCAAAGCCAACACTGCCTTTGGCCACCTTTCCTTCCATTTCTCTGCTGCCAATGACTGGAACGAATTACAAAAATCACTGAAGCTGGAGACTCATATCTCCCTCTCTAACTTTAAGCATCAGCTGTCAGAGCAGCTTACCAATCACTGTACCTGTACACAGCCAATCTGTAAGTAGCCCACCCAACTACCTCATCCCCATATTGTTACTTATCTTCTTGCTCTTTTGCTCCCCAGTATCTCTACTTGCACATCATCATCTGCACATCTATCACTCCAGTTTTAATGCTAAATTGTAATTATTTCACCTCTATGGCCTGTTTGTTTCCTACCTCCCTACTCTTCTACATTTGCAGACACTGTACATAGATTTTTTTTTATTGTGTTATTGACTTTACGTTTGTTTGTGTAACTCTGTCGCACTGCTTTTCTTTATCTTGGCCAGGTCGCAGTCGTAAATGAGAACTTGGTCTCAACTGGCCGACCTGGTTAAATAAAGGTGTTCTCAACTGGCCGACCTGGTTAAATAAAGTTTAAATAAAATAAATAAATAAAAAAGGAGTGTCTTTCATTGTCTCTAAAATGGTTTCATTTTGGTGTTTGTCAGTGTCTTTGTTAGTTCCCCCTTCTGTTTGAGTGACATTATTTGGTTGTCTAGCTGGGGAACATAACAATCGATTAGTTAAATATAGACTTTCCACCACTACAAATAATAAAAGGTAACTTATCCTCCAAATGAGTATCACACAATGAGATCATCATTCTAATGGAATCTAGAAAGAACAAAACCCTGTCCTCAAATTGTACATCAAAGGTGCAAAGACCCAAAACATCCACGTTAATTTTTTTGTTGTTGTAGTTTTTTATCAAATAACATGGAAAACAAATACTTACTGTGCAGTAATAACTGACCATCCTTACAAACCACTTACTGTGCAGTAATAACTGACCATCCTTACAAACCACTTACTGTGCAGTAATAACTGACCATCCTTACAAACCACTTACTGTGCAGTAATAACTGACCATCCTTACAAACCACTTACTGTAAATGTACATTAGTGTATTGTACAAAGGCTGCTCATCGAGGTTTGTACCTGTAGACTCTACATCACCATAAAGAACAACACAATCCAGTAATTAGTACATTGAGACATCAAACAAGCCTGAAATCTTGAACAATGACTCTTCACATCTAGTGGAAGCCATAGGAATTGTAATCTGGTGGGGGGAGGTGGGGGGAAATGAACTATACTCAGAAGGTGGGGGGAAATTAACCATATTCTGGTAATCCAGCCAGTTGAACATATGCGTTGGTACTTAATGAATATGATGTCAGTTCGGTTGTCATCTGAGACATTCTCATCAATGATAAGATGACAAACTCTACAGTGGAAAGTCTACACATCAGAGTTATCGGATTCACATGGAATTGTTGTTCAATTGAAATGTTTGAATATAAAATTATTGGTGAAAAGGATGTAGGATGTAATTTTAGCTTCCAAATGCGAGATTTGGGTTTTCATAAGGTTAGGGCTCTGCTCAATCAGTGGCCCGCCCCTGTGAAGAGACATGGGCTGTAAACTATGAAAACACACCATTCTCCCTCCACTATATAAAGCCTTGACAAAAATGTAACCTCCTGTTCCGAGGATGTGAGGACGACGGTCCATACGATAAAAGGACTAACATGTCAACTGTTCCGGGTACATTAGGATAATGAGCCGATGTCAGAATGGTTCAGATAATAACTACAGAACGAAGCCAACCTCAGCGTGAGCTTTGGTTGTGAATGGTATGAACTTTGAACTCTTATTCACTACAGAAGTGATACCTCCTAGCCGTTGAGTTCGCAACAGCAGATGCAAACGAGGGTTAGGAAGGAACAGACAGTGTCCCGTCTATCACACAACGACGTTACTACAACGTATTCAATTGACCACCAGAGACATTCTTCAAAGGACTCTGTTGGGCAACACGGCCTTCCATCTACCATCAACCTACTGAAGCGCAGCTCAGAGTAAATATTTATTGCATTTTCCTTTTCCAGATGGGGCGGTAATTTAGAATGCATAAGATACTGTATTTACGATAGCATGGCTTCTCCCTTTGTTCTTCAGTCTTCCCGCTCTTTCACTCAAACCCAACCCCCTTTTCTTTGTATAACCAGCTGTCATATCTGTTCATTTGTAATCAACGTATGATTCATTCTGTGTATATGTAATTCTGTGTGATTAGTTAGGTATTTAGTAAATAAATAATTAAACCCAATTTTGTTAGCCAGGGTTCGTGAAGATAACCAAGAATTTACAACTTTCAGATGAGACTGAAATAAGGTGACGATTAATATTGACTGCTATTAATGTAAAATATTGCTAGGTCTTTAAGAGTTTATTCAGAAGATAACAGCTCTATAAATATTATTTTGTGGTGCCCCGACTCTCTAGTTAATTACATTTACATGATTAGCTCAATCAGGTAATATTAATTACAGAGAAAGGATTTTATAGAATAGCATGTCATATCACTTAATCCGGCATAGCCAAAGACACAACAATGTACTATAGACCTATTACAATAAAACCTTGCATTAATACTAAATAATGCTAATTAACCTGTTAAAGGTGAAGTTGTGGGCTGTCTGTGTATTTTACTTGTTATATGAATGTTTATGCTATTTGCTTTGCTTCTAAATCTTAGTGTCTCTTCAGCCAGCGAGGCATCTAGGTTTTGAACTGTTGCAGACAGGAAGAGCCGCGCATCTGCCCTCTAATTGGCTAAAATAGACGCATCTGCTAACCTTATTGGATAAAATAGTCGCATCTGATCTCGTCTCTTCCTACCTGCTTTCCAAATTTGGCATGTTTATGTTTTTCCATTGTTAGAGCTCTCACTCAACTTGTCAATATAATACACTGAACAAAATGCAACATGTAAAGTGTTGGTCCAATGTTTCATGAGCTGAAATTAAAGATCCCAGAAATGATCCCTTAGCACAAAAATGATTATTTCACTCAAATATTGTGTTTACATCGTTGTTAGTGTTCATCCGTTGTAAAGATAATCCATCCACCTGACAAGTGCGGTATTTCGAGTAGATGATTTAACAGCATGATCGTTACGCAGTTGCACCTTGTGCTGGGGACAATAAAAGGCCATTGCAAAATGTGCAGTTACGCCACACAACACAGATGTCTTACGTTTTGAGGGAGTGTGCAATTGGCATGCTGACGGCAGGAATGTCCACCAGAGCTGTTGCTGGAGAATTGAATGTTGATATATCCTCCATAAGAATCTGGCAGTATATCCAACCAGCATCACAACCGCAGACCACATGCATGGCGTCGTGTGGGCGAGCAGTTTGCTGATGTCAACATTGTGAAACGAGTGCCCCATGGTGGCTGTGTGGTCGTGGTATGAGCAGGCATAAGCTACGGACAACGAACGCAGTTGCATTTTATCGATGGCAATTTCAATGCACAGAGATACCGTGAAGATATCTTTTTTAAAAGATATCTGTGACCAACAGATGCATATCTGTATTCCCGGTCAAGTGAAATCCATAGATTAGGGCTTAATGCATTTATTTTAATTATATGAACTGTTACTCAGTAAAATCTTTGAAATTGTTGCATGTTTGTTCAGCATACGTTGGTTCAGCTATACTACATTGTAGTAAAACGCCAAATGGATCTACCTCCTGGTCCTCTTCCCCTGTCTTACCCACCAAGGGTAGAGACAGAGATGACCTCGCCTACTGAAATACCGGATTGGGCAAAGCCACCAGAAGACGACTCAAGCCAACCAACTACTGAACCTGACTGGTGTCAGGAAGAATCACCCGCTGCCTCAAGTGACACCTCTGAATGGGAACAGCTGATAGACTCATTGCTGATAGAGTAATGGGCACTGTCATAACCAGAGGCCCATATATGCACTGTAAGAAAAGTGTTTCCTCATTGTTGCTAGAGTAATGGGCACTGTCATAACCAGAGGCCCATATATGCACTGTAAGAAAAGTGTTTCCTCATTGTTGCTAGAGTAATGGGCACTGTCATAACCAGAGGCCCATATATGCACTGTAAGAAAAGTGTTTCCTGTTGTAAGATATGTCATCACCCTCTCTGCTCTGGGGGAATGGGAGGAGCAGCAGATCGGGTGCAGAGAATCAAAAGGTATATAAAGAGACATTTGCCATTACTTTGGCGCTGACTTCTTGAATTCTGAATTCATTTAGACAACCATTTGACTTCGGGTAATTGCCACCTGACTCAAATTACTTAAAGATTCTAACTTGCTGGATCTGAGAAGGGTCTCTCCGTTATACTGTTTAGCTATTGAACAGCTGTTCTCTCGCCTGTGGCCTTGGTGCTTGTATACTGATGCGATTACACCCAGGGCCAGTCTTCGGATCTGCAACTCTCGGTTGAGCTCAGTACCTGGCCCTAGTTACATGGCACGAACACTGCAGTAGTTCAACGGCTCTGAGAGTCTCTCTAGTCCTTAAGTTGATCTCCTGTTAATACCTACGGTTATCTGAATTGACCCTGTCGCCTGCGGCCTTGGTGCTTGTATACTGATGCGATTACACCCAGGGCCAGTCTTCGGATCTGCAACTCTCGGTTGAGCTCAGTACCTAGCCCTAGTCGTGTGACGCAGACTTTTCGATATTCCAGTGGGGCAGGGAATCACCAGCGGGTTCTCTCGTTCAGCCCAAACTTGAATCTCTCAATTTAAAGGTTCTAACTTGTTGGATCTGAGAAGGGTCTCTCCGTTATACTGTTTAGCTATTGAACAGCTGTTCTCTCGCCTGTGGCCTTGGTGCTTGTATACTGATGCGATTACACCCAGGGCCAGTCTTCGGATCTGCAACTCTCGGTTGAGCTCAGTACCTGGCCCTAGTTACATGGCACGAACACTGCAGTAGTTCAACGGCTCTGAGAGTCTTTCTAGTCCTTAAGTTGATCTCCTGTTAATACCTACGGTTATCTGAATTGACCCTGTCGCCTGCGGCCTTGGTGCTTGTATACTGACGCGATTACACCCAGGGCCAGTCTTCGGATCTGCAACTCTCGGTTGAGCTCAGTACCTAGCCCTAGTCGTGTGACGCAGACTTTTCGATATTCCAGTGGGGCAGGGAATCACCAGCGGGTTCTCTCATCCAGTCCAAACTCGAATCTCTCAATTTAGCAAACCGCCGACTTCAAGTCAACCTTTCAGCCAGTAGAGGAAGTCGCTACTAACTAAATTCTAAAAGAACTCTGACCGATTGAAACTCTGCTCCTGATCTCGTGGGTCTCCTCGTCATCTCTCAAAGGTAATTAAATAACTATTATAAGCATTTAATGTAGAGATAAGTGTTATCATTGTGCCAGGCATTTTATAGAGCATTAAGGCAAGTGCATGTTTTTGATTAACGCTGTGTGTGACCGAGTAACAATTGTGTATTTTGAAGTGTGTTTGATTGTAAAAGACAAAAACAGAGTGTTTTCAAAAATAAATGGTAGTCTTATTTTGTCTCGAGTAAACGGTTCTCTCAAAGACAGTTAACGGCACGGGAGATAACAACTCTGACACTCCCCGCTACCGGGACACTGGAAACGGAGAATCGGGGCTCTATGACGGAATGAGTTACTGTTAAAAGACAAAGAGGAAGGTGTGTCCAGTAGTGATTCATTTAATTGTCTTATCGATCTATCTAAGTTTTATTTTCCAAGCGATACATAGCCGACGGGCAGAGTAGTGAGACTAAGTTGACTAAAGGTCTTCACACTTTAAACTAGATACATCACAGAGGGGAAACACTCAACCACAGGGAAATCATATAGAGACTGGTAGGACTAGTGCTTAATAATAACTCAAGGACCAATTAGTGGTGAAACAAAGAGTCTAGAGGATAAAGGTGGGGTTCGCACATCCCAGCTAGAGCTAGACCGTTGAGAGTGACAAGGCAAAAGACCTCTCTACGCGGACAACGTTTCGATATAGAAAGAGAGGCAGGGCTACGCGAGCGGTCCTGGTTATACCGAGATAACCTGAAGTACCTATAGTGCCCTGTCCGATCCAGGGAACGGGACGCTAACCACCTCTAGCAACCCCGCTGCCGGCCAAGGGGCGGGGCTGAAGGTTTCGTATCGCGACACTTGGCGCCCAACGTGGGGCCCCACACCTCTATATAAGACTCTACTACTACCTGAGTTAACGGCCCCTACCAGCGCTCTATTTCCAAACAACTTACTAAAGTAGGTATCTTTAAAGAGTTAGAGATATGGCTACGGCAGTACGTTTCGTCTTACCGGATCTACCATGGGGTAAACTGAGAGCGGTAGACCAGACAGCCATAAAACATCTTCTGGGAATGGAAGGAAGGGAAACTTTCTGGGATGATAAAAATTCCAGAAAAGAACCCTAAATGGCAACTACCATAGATACTATGGCAGCTCATGAGGAGCAAAGTAGGGTAGAAAATAATGGTACAGTACAGGAAATGATACGCAGGCAAAAGGCAGGTCTACCCAACAGTAGGCTCGCAATGTGCGTACCAGGAATACCCTGGGGCCGCTGACCAAGAGGGAACAGACGGCCCCTCCAATTACAGGATTAGGCAAATAGCCCTGAATCCTAAGAATTTCCAGTGAAGACTGATCAACTTCACTGGAAATTGTTGGAACAGGTGGAAATTAATTATAAAATGACACCAGTCTCTATTCAAAGTGTATAACAAATAATTGTATTATTTCCTTGGGAAAGTAAAGCTAACATAGTGCGTAAGTGTCACTATGGGCGTTGTATGAGGGAAAATCCCTGAGAAATAAGAAAGTACTATAGAGTTTATAACTAAATAGGAAATCTAAATACAATCTCAAGGTAAAGAGCAATGGCGGGTTAGAGTCTACTCTTTGAAGAAAAATCCCTGAGAAATAAGAAAGTACTATAGAGTTTATAACTAAATAGGAAATCTAAATACAATCTCAAGGTAAAGAGCAATGGCGGATTAGAGTCTACTCTTTGAGGGAAAATCCCTGAGAAATAAGAAAGTACGATAGAGTTTATAACTAAATAGGAAATCTAAATTAAATCTCAAGGTAAAGAGCAATGGCGGGTTAGAGTCTACTCTTTGAGAAAAAAATCCCTGAGGAAACTAGAAAATATTATAGAGTTTACAACTAAATAGGAAATTTATACAAACCCCAAGGTAAAGTTAACAATAAGTTAACAATAGTGAATTATTTTCAGCGTCGTTAAGGCAGACAGACCTCGTAGTAATACGAAATTGGGTTCTAATTAAAGGTCATTCCAGAAAAAGAAGGGGGCCAGAGGATGTAAGTGTGTATTGTGGCAAAGTGGCCTTCTATGCACAGCCCTGGTACCCCATGGCAATGGCCCTGCTACAAGACGGGACTCCAACGAATCTAGGAGACACTAGTGTAATGTTGAGAGCCATGCAGGAAGATTTATGTTAAATATTTAGGGTATATTTTAAGCCAACAGGGCAGAAAAAAGATGAAGTTAGAAAAGGAGTGATTTTATAAGCATTAAATTTAGTTATGAAAATAAATATGTTGCAGTTCTTAGGGATAATAAAGTACTGTAGGTAATGGATCACATACTACGCAACATATATAAAATTATTGATGAGACTGAGTTAAGATTAACCCAGGTTATTGTTAGATAAAATACAGTGGACTCCCGAAAGAGAGATTTCATTAGTACAGAAAACATATGCTATGTTTAGCAGCGTTTTGCCTTATCTAATCATTTGAAGGTTTGTCTTCAAATAGTAGAAAGATTACAAGAATATATGGCATCTGTTGTGACCCAGGGTCATTGAGAGTATCCGGTTAATTAAGTTGAACAATATAATTATCTACATAAAAATGTTGAGTTCTATAAAATGCATTAGTGTAAACAGGGAGACAGTGAGACAGTCAGTCAATATTTGGAGACAGAGACCATATCTGGTACTGTCAGTATTAGCTGCGGCAACAGGAAGCAGATGCAGAAGCGAAAAGGCAGGTTTTAAACCACAGCCATTAAAAGCAGCAGTTAAGAGGAAGTTAAACATAGACATAACTACATTGAAAGAGCTGAGACAGATAGTGACCCATGTGCAAATGTATTAGGTCAGTTAGACACTGACACAGGAGTAGGGGAATGGGACTTTAATAAATAATGCAAAGAGTGGACACCTAAAATTTCAGGATGGACTTTAAAAAATAAATGAAAATAATAAACCACTTACGGATAAATATGCTACAAGGAGAAGAAAATCTCCTCAGCTTATTGGACGCTAAATAATTATAAGTAAGGGGAGTCATAAAAAAATGATTTTTTTTTGGTTCCAGACCAAATAGAAAGAGTCAGAACACACAGAGGCAGTAATAGAGGCCCTAGACAGACTCAGCAGGGCAGGCATGAAACTGAACTTGACAAAAACTCATATAGGTAAAGAGGAAGTGAACTTTCTCGGTTTCACTATAGGCACTGGAATAACCGCAAGTAAGAACTTCTTAGAAAAAGTAGCAGATCTCAGCAAGCCTCACACAGTAAAGGAAATGCAGAGGGCCCTAGGCAAAATAGGGTATCTGAGAAACCACATCAAAGGGTATAGCAGGGCTGCAAAGCATTGCTACAGAGGCATAACAAGAGAAGAGTGTCAAAAAGCCATGTCTCACAAAGAATATGGCAGACAACCCATTAATTGGGACAAAAAGATGGAAGACTCATGGGAGAACTTGAAAGTGATGGCCCTGGAGGCTCAGGAGAATGAGCCCAGAGATCCGACGCTACCGCTCTGGCTATGCCTTAAACTAGAAGGGCCAGAGGTGGAAAGAGACGGGTACATCTGGATATCAAACGAACTCTCACCAAAAACAATCAAATGTTACAGCAAACAGCTTAAGGGGCCCATCATGAAGTACTCCAGTGCAGGGGCAAAATGGCCCTGCTAGAGTTATACTGGAACAAAATAGTGTCCCTTGCCCAAGGACAGGCCATAATCATAAAAGACACAGAACTAAATGAACTATGGGCCATTAACCATACAAAAAAAAAAATGGTAGGTATTAAAACCACCACTTGGGATAAGTGGAGGAACGTACATGCCACCAAAGGAGTTATGTTCATCAGTGACCAAGGATGGGACACTGACGAACCAGGACCAGGACCTACAACAGTCAAGGTAAAACCAAAGGAGGATAAACCTAGGGACATAGTAGTGCTCACGGATGGAAGTGAGAAAACAGGAAGTA
Organism: Oncorhynchus keta; assembly: GCF_023373465.1. NCBI lineage: Eukaryota > Metazoa > Chordata > Actinopteri > Salmoniformes > Salmonidae > Oncorhynchus > Oncorhynchus keta. The sequence continues at coordinate 5,208,564 of NC_068426.1, forward strand.
ACCAAGTGGGGTTTTATTGAAAAAAAAAAAAACAAAGCCACTGGTGAAACACTCATAAAAAGGAAACAAGAAATAGCAGGCACTGCCCAGAAAGCAGAAGTCATGGCCATAATGGAAGCACTGCTACACTGTTCCACATCCAATCTAAAGAGAATAGAACTGGTTACAGACAGTTACTACAGTGCCCAGGCCATGACTTCTGACAAAAAGATATGGCAGAACAATGGTTACAGAAGTGCTAAAAACAAAACAATTCAGCACGAAGGAGAGTGGAGAAAGATCCATGAGTTAATGGATTGAATGGATATTGTTGTCAGTCACCAAAAAGCCCACACAGTAGATGGGGGAGGAAAAGAAGCTGACTTCAATCAACAAGGCAACAGGGACGTAGATGAACTAGCCCAGATGGGCAGAATAATTCTCTACAAAACTGAAGCAGACTAACTCAAGGTGTAACACATAGATTGGGGACATCTAGGTCCCAAAATCTTCATGAAGCGTCTTAGACAGGACCAGATTGAATTTGACCCAGTAGAGGCCAAACTGGTGTGCCAGCAGTGCATTACCTGTCAAGAGCAAAAGCCTAGTAATCTAGGAAGAGTGTCTGATCAACACATCAAAACATGCACGCCCTGGAGTCAAATAGCATTAGAGACTATGGGTCCCATGAAAAGTGCTACGGTACTGGGACATAGGTATGCTATAGTAGCGGTGTGCATGGCAACGGGCTACACAATGGTACACACAGCGAAAACATGCAATGCTCTGCCTGTGTTGACAATGCTTAACCTTTTGACTTTGACCCTAGGAAGGTTTCAATCGATCAGGACTGACGAAGGACGTCAGTATAAAAACCAAAAGGTAGAGGAATGGTGCACCCAGAGGGGAGTAAAGCACACTTTCTCACCTCCCTACACACCTCAAGCAAATGGGTGTGCAGAGAGGACCATTGGCAAACTCAAAACAACTTTGGGGTTGTGGAGAGCGGACAAAGATTGGGGACCAAAGCTAGTGCAAGCATGCATAGAGTTAAGTAGCACCCCAACCAGTTCAGGGCCTAGTCCAAGAGAGTTAATGGGATTACCAGGACAAAATAGTACGGTGGATATTCCTAATCCCCAGTCTACCCCTCTACCTTGTGTTTTAGAGGTAGGAGACTGGATCAGGATTAGAAAAATCCAGCGGCAGACAACAGTGACCTGGTAATACCCAAGAAATACGGTAAAAACGTATTATTGAGGAAATAATAAGCGCTAATACTGTGAGGACAGCTTGTGGAAGAACAGTTGACATAGCACAACTTAGGAAAGTATTTCCTCTGCAATAGTACCAGACTGGAAATACCTCCTAGAGTGCAGAGCAGGCCTCCAAGTCAGGAGGAGTCCAAACACCATTTTAGGGCCTCAAAGGAGGGAGCACGGGAAGAGTAGTCCGGGAACGAAGCGTTCCGACAGGTCTACCTGGCTCAAGCAGACTGAAGTGTGTCCCTTGTGACGTATGCAATGAGCCCACTGGCGATATGCAATACGAAGGGCCCGCTGAGCATCAGGCAACTAGAGGTGTGCTCTGATGGAGCCTCAGGAGAGTATAGGTGCAGGTATGGAAGAGTTCAGACATGTGGCAGGTGCAACTGCAACACAGACAAAGATTGCCTGGAATGTCACAGACAGAGGGTAACAGAGGTCAAACTAACCAGAGGGGCCCTCTTAACCCCAGTTAGAATAGAAGCACCACTCTGGCCCATTCCCACTGGAACCACAGGCCCAGACCCAGCTCCAACAGGCCAAAGGTTCCAATTTACCTCTAGTTATGAGTTCCTGAGAGCCAGAGACTTGGGGGAGGGACCCTCAGATGGGTTTGGAATAGACAGAGTCAACAAGCAGGCCTGGATGGAAACAGGACAAGGGGACTGGATCCTAGTAGACCCTAGTGTCGCCTGGGATGGATTGCTTCTGGAGTCCACAGGTTGGGACCAGGTGGACAGATATCCCCTAGACAACAACCATGAGGCTAACCAACACCCTGGATGGATGAGGAGGTGTTGGTGGGAAGGGCAGTGCAGGCCAGTTAGAGAACTACTCTGGGGCAGAGCAATGACAAAGGAACAAATGTTCACTTTTGTCACCCCCATGACTAGAGGAAATGATGTCCCTCCCCATGATGGAGATGGCAGGAGAAGGTACAGGTTAGGCCTAGGATGGCAGCTGTATTTAGCCCAGGACCCAGTATATAAAACTGAAGGGGTCTACTCTTGTCACAAGTACATATGTAGAGATAGTGCTGCTGGAGAGGGAAAAGGTAAACAAAAGGCAGCACTCAAAAAAGAACAAAGCCCAACTAAGAAATCATTCCTGGCTAGGGTAAAATTGGTTTTTGGATCAGACCCTGGAGAGGGCCTATACAAACCCAGAAACCCAATGGTTAAAAAATAAACTAAGAGATGCTCTCCCTCTTCTACTTCACAGGAAAAATGAAGTTGGGGGAATACAGGACAAAGCATAGGGAATGTAGGATAGGATGGTGCTGGTGGGTGAGTATGTTTTCAATTATAGTAGGCATCCCCAGCGCCACCATATTAGGATTTTATTTGGGCCTAAAATACGATCAAGAAGATTTAGCAATAGGGAGCGCACTATACATAGAGCAACAAGAATGTGAAAAGGATTTAACCACGTTTAGAACATTCACAAAGAGATGGGGCATACAGGTACAATGTGACACAGCCAATGACACGGGGTGTCCAGGTTTCCCCACTGTTAAACTAAAAAACGCCACTACTTACACTGAGTGGGACACAAGCCTAGATGAAAATGTCACCCAGGTAATACTATGGAAATCTATCGAGGGTACCATATTGTCAGGCTGGATAGTTAACCTAACCCCAGGACCAGTATTAGTAAATCAGACGTGTTTAAACGGAATTTACACCCAGTCCTATAAAGGAGGGCGATGGGAAGGCAGCCTAAACAATGGAACAAATGTCACAGAGATCAAGTTCATCTATGAACAAAGCACAGATAGTGAGCCTTGGGAGGACGTGGTTTGTCACAACCCCAGTGTTGTTTTAAACACCACGACCTGGCCTACCACAGTAAGTAGCAACCGCACTCTGCTAACTTCCGCCACAACAAGCAACCCAGTAAACAGACCTACAGCTCTCCAACCCTGTAGAGAAACGGGCACCGCCAGTGTGTCAGCCACAGAAATAGCTGGGGACCCGTCACCACAACAATTAATCAACAGTGCAGCGGTAACTAAGCCAGTCATAAAACTACAACCACCCCAGATAGAACCTAGGCCAAGCATGGATAAGGCCTCCGAAAGGTTATGCATAAAACAGAAAAATGGCCCTAAACTTAGAATACGCCGCCAGGTTAAAAGGGGACCAAGTAAGGAAGTGGTATACCTTAAAGATTTAGTGTTATATCTTCACCCAGGCAATAAATCATCATGGGATGATAGAGTGCTAGGAGGGAAAAATGGTATCATCCTCCCGTATACAGAACGAAGAACATACATGTATCCAGGTTACAAGTCAGGGCCCCTAGATAGGTTCTTTATGCTTGAGTATGGACAAGTAAACAATAAGATACCAATGGCCCAAACCCAGGAAAACAAACCCATGTATTATACGAAGACAGGTTGGACCTGTTTTACCACCCACAACAGAAGCAACCCAGGCCGGGTGGGACCCCGCCAGACACCATGGGTGACGCTAAATATAACCGGCCTAAAAGGAATATATAAACAAAGCCTAGCCATGGCACAAGGTTTATGTGGAAAAAAGCCCCAATGGAACTGGGGACAAGAATTGAATAACCCCTACCACCGCAAAGGGGTCTGGAGTAATACATTTATCTATGCCAAATTTGTCAAACCGCCTGCCAACCAAACCGAAGCATGGGCAAGGTACCACTGCATCTCAGCGCATGGACAGCTTCATGAGAGATATAGTACCCCCTTTTACCACAAATGGTCTGGAGGTCATTACCCCTCCCCAGGTATGGTAGGGGTAAGCCCTCGCTTTGCGGCAGCCAACCTAAATGCCCCTAGGCCAAGTACATCTGGTAGCAGTGGATATTGTCCTCAAAGAAGGTTAGCGGTAGGATCCGTGAGCAATCCAAGACGAATAGATCCTGAGTATTTTATGGAACCCGTGAACTTCCACGGCTATAGTTTCCCTGCCATAGGACAGGTAAATGACGATACTTTTGTATGGATGCATGGCCTAACCATGCAAAAATGGAACACCACGGGCACAGTAATGGCAAGGGCAAAGATAAAACTACAAGAAGCCCTAGTGTCTGCCTACACAACCACACTTAAACCCAGCAGTACAGTTGTAACGGCTCTGTACGACCCGGACAGTCTGGGATGGCATAAGAGGCCTTTAGACCCCACTCCCTCCACAGGAGGGTACGTACAGCTAGCCTGTTACGGAGGTTTGAAATTCCATGTCAACCAAGGCGACATACCCGGTACTAGGGATCAATCGTTGAGAACCAATGCGGCATTAGCTAGGCATTCCAGATTCATGATGGAGACAAGCAGTAGGAAATGGTTTATGAAGGCCTACCAAAACTGGGCCACAAAGTTAATGTGGTCCGTGGCAGACGCCCAGTGGGCTGATAAATGGAGTATTAGCTCCGATTGGAATAACAACCTAACTATGGTGTGGAATAAGTCTAGCTGCGGGGAACAAGAACGTAAAAATAATGTCTCTCAAGGATGTCAGATAATAATAAATAGTGTTTCTCTTTTAAGGAGTGGAGGTCAGGACAACTTTTGTAATATCCTAGGAGAAAACTTCTGGACAGAAGGTGTAAATGGGATACAATGGTATTTGGATGAAGAAAAAACTCCAGGGGCCTATGGGAACTGGATAGCGAAAGCCTGGGGAGGTTTCACTACTGGATTGGCAAAAGCAGCTAAAGATATAATTGAAAAACCATTCAACCAAGTTAAACAAGCAATAGGTGAGGCATGGTCTGGGGTAGTAACCTGGTGGGGTCAGGTGAAAGCCAAGATCATGTTAGGTTTATACATCGGTATGGGTGTAATAATGGTCATAGTAATAATGACAGCGTTAGGGTACGCGAAAAAAATGGGCATACCTATAGACAAGGTGTTAAAGAGATTCTGGAAAGGGCTGTTTAAACTAATGGTCAAAATAATTAAACTGGCCCTAAAAATCATCTGGTCAACATTCAAGGGGATCAGATGGTTGATAAAGGGACTAATCATCTGGAGTATGGTATATGAAAGAGTGCACCCTCTCAGAGAACAGGAACCCGCAGTTCCTGTTGATCAAGACGTACTGCTCATGACCCCAAGAGTAACGGATGTGACTCAAGTTTAAGGGGTAGGGAGGCGAATAAATAAGAGAGACCCAGCCGCTCAGATCACAGACACTCTCTTGCTCAGAGACACAGAGGCATCCTGCTCTTCACACCTCGCAACTCGACAACCAGACTAATTTCAGGCCACGATACTTAGAAGATATCTCCTACCATGACTTCCAACGAAACTGACCATGACAACTCAACTGAGGCATACAGTCCCTTCTCGGACCAGGTATGGGAAAACATCTGCTGTCAAATATTAGTTCTCGTGATTTTTTGGAAAATAGCATGGGAAAATAGGCATAATAAAGGTCTAGTAACTTGGGTTACTCTGTTTGTTAATTCATTAGTGGCCTCTGCTAGGCTAGGGTTAACGATGGGACAAAGAATAATGTTGTCCGTTGTACCAATAATACTAATACAGAGAATGTACACAATATTAGGAAAATATTATTTGGTCTGTCTGTGTTTAGAAGCTTTGGCCGCAGCTATGACTGTAGTAAGTAAACTAGGTGCAATAGAGAAGAACGGAACAGACGGTCAAATGGAACCTATGTGTGCTACCATAATTGGAATACACTATGTGGCACGAGTCATTGAAGTAGGCCTAGTTGGCGTGCTATGTGTGCAAATAGTCAAATTAATGAGAAAACTGAAACCAAAAGATCAGCTGAACACAGTCTTAAAGGCCGCCCCACTGGTCCTCTGGGTGACCGTGCTATTGGTCCTAAGTTGTGGAGAAGAAATGGGGTGGCCCACCAACGTTTTGAAAGTAGTCTGGGGATTGTGTTTACCCATCTTTTTTCCCCCTACTTCCAGCAGGGCCAGGAGGAATACGCCGAACCCTGGAATGGGGTAAGGATGGCCAAAATCATAGTGCCCCCCCCAGTGGTAGAAACCATAGGGGAAACAGGGGTATTAATGGAGGTAGAGGAAAGTAGGATATGGTTCATAGACATATGGTTAAGACAGCTAGACGCCCTTAAGGCATATACAAATTGTGGGGGTTGTGGCCAATTGGAACCATTGCCACTAGGGATAGACTCTACCAACGGGGTGGTGTTAGGCGGAACCACCTTCATATGTGCACCTTGTTACCAAGGGGGTGCAGCATACCGCATTAGGCGTAACCATGACCCCATTGGTACTTATGCAGGCCCAGTGACCTCGTGGGGAGCCACGGGGCCAGTAACAGAGGAAGGGGACAGATGGATCAGGAAGTTGAGTCCCAACGGACCCAACCTGAATCTCTGGAAAAGCGAATCATGGCCCAGAAAGGCATGGAGAAAGCCGGGATACCGAACTTTGACCCTTAACCACCGGAGGGTGGCTGGGGACATAGGAAATGGTACGCTGACAGGGCAGTGGGACGAGGCTCTGGTAGTCAAGGACATGGAAGCCCATTGGTCTCAGGAAGACCTCACCATGCTAAAACATAGCCCTTGGCTCATGTACGGGAGGGCTAGATCACTACTGAGTTGCCAAATCTTCCCCCCAAAATGGGGAAGACTCAGCTGTGATCAGTGGAACCTAAACAATTATGTGGCCGTAAAGGACCTCTGGTTCCCTAGCACAGACGATAAAATAGCCATTAGGAAGGCTCGGAGAGAGCCAATGTCCAAAGTAATTGGGTGTACTGAGATAGGGGAAAGTGAAACTCTGGCTGACTTCAGTAGGAAGCACAGAAGAGGAACTCAAAGAGGCCTTAGGAGGCAAAATGGGTTCAGGCTTAGGGAGCCAGGGAGTCATAGACTTCCCTACGGGCACACTTGTATTACCTCAGTGGCCCCCAGACCCCAGCAAAAAGGGCCTGTAAGGAATGTCCCAGACACAGAGCTAGAGCTCAGATATAGAGAGAACCTCGCAGTTTTAGGACATAGATTGGCCGACTTGACCGTGGCCGCAGAAAGAGCTGTAGGAGCTCTGACCCAGAATAACCCCAAAGGGAACGATGGGCCTCAAAGTCGCAGGGACAAAAAAGAGGACTAGGAAGGGGCAAGGTAGACAATAGGAGAATAACCTTTCTTTCTCCAGGGCCCCATGGAAGACACCCAGTCCGGGGAAGAAGATTGGGAAGAAGAAGAAGTTAATAGGCCAATAGGGCACAGAGTAATAACCAGATGGCAAGAATTAGAACGTAAGGGTATGACTGAGTCCCAGACACTAGGGATTATCCTGTAGGGTGGATAGCACCAGTAGTAATAATTCCTCACCCTGCCGCTCTTAAAACATGTGGCTCATGCGATAGAAGTACTGAAGGGGTACTCAGCGGGAGATCAATGTTAAGAGGACGGATGTTAGACAACGTATGTATGTTATGTCTAGCCCGCAGAGATAAGTGGCCAACCCTAAAACCCATAGTAAACAAGGGAGATAGATGGGGACATGTAGAAGAGCCAGAAGAGTTAAATTTAACAATGGTTTACAAGGGACAAGAAGTAGACTGGGATACGAGAATTGGCACTGTTGAATTACATGGGATGGCTTACGAGACCTATTCAACAGGTTGGAGAACAAGGACAACAGAGACGGGTTCAAAGATGCACAGGCTGTGAATCAGGAATCAGAGGAAAGTACACCTCCCAGTGGGGCAATAAGGATGGTGTTAGAGTGGCGCTTTGCAAGAGATGCTTATGTTTTAAGAGTTGTGATAGAAAAAGGCAGGAGTGGTATAGCGAGGACGAACATGAGGTTTGGCCTATGGAGAGAGAATATGCTGATATATTTGAAAATGGTAGAATAGCTTCTAGATGTAGACATACCGATGGTGTATATTTGAGAATGAGGGTCAGAGCTGACCCTGAAGGAACCATGCCGGGTCATAGTAGCTGGGCAACAGTATGGGGAATAACGGCTAGGTCAGACGGACTAGTGCTAGGAATAACCAGAGTTGATAATCAGAGTCCGGTTAGGGGCACTAAGAGAAGAGAGACAGGGGTAGATCCTGGAGAGGGTGTAGTAAAACGCCAAATGGATCTACCTCCTGGTCCTCTTCCCCTGTCTTACCCACCAAGGGTAGAGACAGAGATGACCTCGCCTACTGAAATACCGGATTGGGCAAAGCCACCAGAAGACGACTCAAGCCAACCAACTACTGAACCTGACTGGTGTCAGGAAGAATCACCCGCTGCCTCAAGTGACACCTCTGAATGGGAACAGCTGATAGACTCATTGCTGATAGAGTAATGGGCACTGTCATAACCAGAGGCCCATATATGCACTGTAAGAAAAGTGTTTCCTCATTGTTGCTAGAGTAATGGGCACTGTCATAACCAGAGGCCCATATATGCACTGTAAGAAAAGTGTTTCCTCATTGTTGCTAGAGTAATGGGCACTGTCATAACCAGAGGCCCATATATGCACTGTAAGAAAAGTGTTTCCTGTTGTAAGATATGTCATCACCCTCTCTGCTCTGGGGGAATGGGAGGAGCAGCAGATCGGGTGCAGAGAATCAAAAGGTATATAAAGAGACATTTGCCATTACTTTGGCGCTGACTTCTTGAATTCTGAATTCATTTAGACAACCATTTGACTTCGGGTAATTGCCACCTGACTCAAATTACTTAAAGATTCTAACTTGCTGGATCTGAGAAGGGTCTCTCCGTTATACTGTTTAGCTATTGAACAGCTGTTCTCTCGCCTGTGGCCTTGGTGCTTGTATACTGATGCGATTACACCCAGGGCCAGTCTTCGGATCTGCAACTCTCGGTTGAGCTCAGTACCTGGCCCTAGTTACATGGCACGAACACTGCAGTAGTTCAACGGCTCTGAGAGTCTCTCTAGTCCTTAAGTTGATCTCCTGTTAATACCTACGGTTATCTGAATTGACCCTGTCGCCTGCGGCCTGGTGCTTGTATACTGATGCGACTTACACCCAGGGCCAGTCTTGCCCTGGATCTGCAACTTCGGTTGAGCTCAGTACCTAGCCCTTGTGACGCAGACTTTTCGATATTCCAGTGGGGCAGGGAATCACCAGCGGGTTCTCTCGTTCAGCCCAAACTTGAATCTCTCAATTTAAAGGTTCTAACTTGTTGGATCTGAGAAGGGTCTCTCCGTTATACTGTTTAGCTATTGAACAGCTGTTCTCTCGCCTGTGGCCTTGGTGCTTGTATACTGATGCGATTACACCCAGGGCCAGTCTTCGGATCTGCAACTCTCGGTTGAGCTCAGTACCTGGCCCTAGTTACATGGCACGAACACTGCAGTAGTTCAACGGCTCTGAGAGTCTTTCTAGTCCTTAAGTTGATCTCCTGTTAATACCTACGGTTATCTGAATTGACCCTGTCGCCTGCGGCCTTGGTGCTTGTATACTGACGCGATTACACCCAGGGCCAGTCTTCGGATCTGCAACTCTCGGTTGAGCTCAGTACCTAGCCCTAGTCGTGTGACGCAGACTTTTCGATATTCCAGTGGGGCAGGGAATCACCAGCGGGTTCTCTCATCCAGTCCAAACTCGAATCTCTCAATTTAGCAAACCGCCGACTTCAAGTCAACCTTTCAGCCAGTAGAGGGAAGTCGCTACTAACTAAATTCTAAAAGAACTCTGACCGATTGAAACTCTGCTCCTGATCTCGTGGGTCTCCTCGTCATCTCTCAAAGGTAATTAAATAACTATTATAAGCATTTAATGTAGAGATAAGTGTTATCATTGTGCCAGGCATTTTATAGAGCATTAAGGCAAGTGCATGTTTTTGGTTAACGCTGTGTGTGACCGAGTAACAATTGTGTATTTTGAAGTGTGTTTGATTGTAAAAGACAAAAAACAGAGTGTTTTCAAAAATAAATGGTAGTCTTATTTTGTCTCGAGTAAACGGTTCTCTCAAAGACAGTTAACGGCACGGGAGATAACAACTCTGACACTCCCCGCTACCGGGACACTGGAAACGGAGAATCGGGGCTCTATGACGGAATGAGTTACTGTTAAAAGACAAAGAGGAAGGTGTGTCCAGTAGTGATTCATTTAATTGTCTTATCGATCTATCTAAGTTTTATTTTCCAAGCGATACATAGCCGACGGGCAGAGTAGTGAGACTAAGTTGACTAAAGGTCTTCACACTTTAAACTAGATACATCACAGAGGGGAAACACTCAACCACAGGGAAATCATATAGAGACTGGTAGGACTAGTGCTTAATAATAACTCAAGGACCAATTAGTGGTGAAACAAAGAGTCTAGAGGATAAAGGTGGGGTTCGCACATCCCAGCTAGAGCTAGACCGTTGAGAGTGACAAGGCAAAAGACCTCTCTACGCGGACAACGTTTCGATATAGAAAGAGAGGCAGGGCTACGCGAGCGGTCCTGGTTATACCGAGATAACCTGAAGTACCTATAGTGCCCTGTCCGATCCAGGGAACGGGACGCTAACCACCTCTAGCAACCCCGCTGCCGGCCAAGGGGCGGGGCTGAAGGTTTCGTATCGCGACAACATGACCAAATGTATGTGGACAACTGCTCGTCAAACATCTCATTCCAAAATCATGAACAAAAATATGGAGTTGGTCCCTCTTTGCTGCTATAACAGCCTCCACTCTTTTTTTTCTCTTTTTTCACCTTTATTTAACCAGGTAGGCTAGTTGAGAACACCTTTATTTAACCAGGTAGGCTAGTTGAGAACACCTTTATTTAACCAGGTAGGCTAGTTGAGAACACCTTTATTTAACCAGGTAGGCTAGTTGAGAACACCTTTATTTAACCAGGTAGGCTAGTTGAGAACACCTTTATTTAACCAGGTAGGCTAGTTGAGAACACCTTTATTTAACCAGGTAGGCTAGTTGAGAACACCTTTATTTAACCAGGTAGGCTAGTTGAGAACACCTTTATTTAACCAGGTAGGCTAGTTGAGAACACCTTTATTTAACCAGGTAGGCTAGTTGAGAACACCTTTATTTAACCAGGTAGGCTAGTTGAGAACACCTTTATTTAACCAGGTAGGCTAGTTGAGAACAGCTTTATTTAACCAGGTAGGCTAGTTGAGAACACCTTTATTTAACCAGGTAGGCTAGTTGAGAACACCTTTATTTAACCAGGTAGACTAGTAGAGAAGACCTTTATTTAACCAGGTAGGCTAGTTGAGAACACCTTTATTTAACCAGGTAGGCTAGTTGAGAACAGCTTTATTTAACCAGGTAGGCTAGTTGAGAACACCTTTATTTAACCAGGTAGGCTAGTTGAGAACACCTTTATTTAACCAGGTAGGCTAGTTGAGAACACCTTTATTTAACCAGGTAGGCTAGTTGAGAACAGCTTTATTTAACCAGGTAGGCTAGTTGAGAACACCTTTATTTAACCAGGTAGGCTAGTTGAGAACAGCTTTATTTAACCAGGTAGGCTAGTTGAGAACACCTTTATTTAACCAGGTAGGCTAGTTGAGAACACCTTTATTTAACCAGGTAGGCTAGTTGAGAACACCTTTATTTAACCAGGTAGGCTAGTTGAGAACACCTTTATTTAACCAGGTAGGCTAGTTGAGAACACCTTTATTTAACCAGGTAGGCTTGTTGAGAACACCTTTATTTAACCAGGTAGGCTAGTTGAGAACACCTTTATTTAACCAGGTAGGCTAGTTGAGAACAGCTTTATTTAACCAGGTAGGCTAGTTGAGAACACCTTTATTTAACCAGGTAGGCTAGTTGAGAACACCTTTATTTAACCAGGTAGGCTAGTTGAGAACACCTTTATTTAACCAGGTAGGCTAGTTGAGAACACCTTTATTTAACAAGGTAGGCTAGTTCGTGAACACCTTTATTTAACCAGGTAGGCTAGTTGAGAACAACATTATTTAACCAGGTAGGCTAGTTGAGAACACCTTTATTTAAACAGGTAGGCTAGTTGAGAACACCTTTATTTAACCAGGTAGGCTAGTTGAGAACAAGTTCTCATTTGCAACTGCGACCTGGCCAAGATAAAGCATAGCAGTGTGAACAGACAACACAGAGTTACACATGGAGTAAACAATTAACAAGTCAATAACACAGTAGAAAAAAGGGGGAGTCTATATACAATGTGTGCAAAAGGCATGAGGAGGTGCATTTGCAATATGGTTCAATGGGCATTTACCATATGAAATGCAAAATTGACTGGCCAGATGAACTCGGGATGGCCTGGCAGTGATAGTTGCTCCTTTCCATCGCTCGTTGTGTTGACTTCATCATGTCCATTTTGTGATGTTTTTTCACTATAGAATCATATTGCAAATGCACGTGCATTGTTGTGCAACTGGTAACCCAAAAATAAAAATATAGTTGTAAATGCATTTACCGGTCATTCTGATATTAATGCCCGCTATGGGAACACAGGATGGCCGGGCAGTGATAGTTGTTCCTTTCCATCACTCGTTGTGTTGATTTCATCATGTCCATTTGGTGATGTTTTTTCACTATACAATCATATTGCAAGTGCATGTGCATTTGCAATATGGTTCAATGGGCATTTACCATATGAAATTTGACATGCTCAAAAATGCCAAATTGACTGGCCTGATGAACACAGGATGGCCGAGCAGTGATAGTTGTACCTTTCCATCACTCGTTGTGTTGATTTCATCATGTCCATTTGTTTATGTTTTCTCACTTTTGCAAAGTCACTGTGCATTTGCAATATGGTTCAATGGGCAGGTACCATCACGAATTTGTCATGCTATAAAAATCCTGCAGGAATGTGAAATTGACTGGCCTGATGAACTCGGGGTGGCTGGGCAGTGATTCTGGTTCATCTCATTGGCTCGTTAGGGTTGATTTCAGAATGTCACATTGGTGATGGTACCTCACTGTTTAAACATATTGCAAATGGACAAGAGTCACCAGCAAGTCACTGTCCATCAGTCAATTAGATATCATTCTGACACCAAACTGACACTAAACCCACTTTTTCCAACTCGTTTAGTAGCCAACTATCACATATTTCAGAGCTGGCCCAAAATTCACAACGCCTTCGGTTCAAAACATAAAAAAAACATAAAACACGTAGTTACGTTCTAGCGGCGGGTCCATGTCTTATGTTACTTGTAGGACTAGCTGAGGCGACCCCGAGTCCCAAGTTTCGGCTCGATCGGTCATTTGGTGTCCGAGCAAAACCCTAATTGGTGCTGAAAATCCACGTTTTTCCATGACTTGCTACGGGGTCCTTGAATGAGCTATCGGACAGAAACGTTGGGGTCTGTCTATATGGGCCGAGACGGTCGCAATGCACCTAGTCTTGCGACTCTGGGACATTTCTAAATGTCGCCATTTTCGTGATACAAAAATGAATTGAAGTCATTGCAAATGTACGAAGATGTTTCTCGGTCCGAGAACCGTCTAGAGCCACGTAACTCACCACGCACTATCGACCTGAGGTCTAGAACAGGATTCTAAAGTTTCGGAACTCTAGGTCTGACGGTTCTTTAAAAGTTCCAACAAGGTTAACTAATGCAGGCAGTGTATATCTCTACGCACGCCAATGGGTCCCTACTTCCAAGCTGGGTGTGTGAATTAGTTTTCCTTTGAAATTTTATGGGAAAAATGACTGATTTACAGTTCATGGGGGTTGCCTAATCACATATATGAAGTTTTGGAAGGATCTGACTTTTTTAACCTCTCGAAACAGCCCAAGAGACACCAATTATGGCACTTCCGGTTGGCACAGGAAGCTATAAGTCAACACATATCCTCATTGGGTTATGCGTTTACAGAATCCTGAGTTTTAAGTCTTTACGTTAAGAATTGACTGATTTACACAGGGTTGAATGCACTATGTCTATCAAACTGCAGGCAGGGTATGGAAAAACACTTTTAGGGTGATTTTAACCACTTTCGGTTGGTCCAGGAAGCTTAGAATCAACACAGGTAGACCTCATGCTGGCCTGATGGACTGTTACCAAAGACAGGTTCATACAGCATTCATAACCCATATAGGCTTCAGGTTGAATTTAGGGGTGCAGGCAATGTATTCCTATGGGGAGAGAAGTCAATGCAAACTCTTTGAAGTAAACAACTTCTTTTAACTATTAAGGGTTAATGCCACACAGTCAAAGTTAGGCTTGCACGGATCGGGAGGACCTTAGGAACGTACCTGAGGTCGAATTGTGCTTCTCACCCTAACGGTTCTCTCACTGTCACCCAAAAGCAAATTACGTAGTGGGGCAGGCTTAATTTTGGGCCTACTTTTCTAATGGTCGCTGCGCTTAGACCGAGCGAGCTACGGTCAAGCGGGATATCTCGTTGAACTCGGCACGGCCTAGAGATTATGGTAATGCCATTGCCTGCTCTCTGTGTCTTTAAGCACCACACTTTTTAACTCCATCCTTGCTGTGTGTGCGTGTGAGAGCT
>NC_068426.1:5228211-5230711 GCF_023373465.1 Oncorhynchus keta
ACTCATTACTTTTCAGAACACTTAATGCATCTGTATCATGTCACCATGTTGTTGGTAGAAGTTCTAGTTACCATCTGTATCATGTCTCCATGTTGTTGGTAGAAGTTCTAGTTACCATCTGTATCATGTCTCCATGTTGTTGGTAGAAGTTCTAGTTACCATCTGTATCATGTCTCCATGTTGTTGGTAGAAGTTCTAGTTACCATCTGTATCATGTCTCCATGTTGTTGGTAGAAGTTCTAGTTACCATCTGTAGCATGTCTCCATGTTGTTGGTAGAAGTTCTAGTCACCATCTGTATCATGTCTCCATGTTGTTGGTAGAATTTCTAGTTACCATCTGTATCATGTTTCCATGTTGTTGGTAGAAGTTCTAGTTACCATCTGTATCATGTCACCATGTTGTTGGTAGAAGTTCTAGTTACCATCTGTAGCATGTCTCCATGTTGTTGGTAGAAGTTCTAGTTACCATCTGTATCATGTCTCCATGTTGTTGGTAGAAGTTCTAGTCACCATCTGTAGCATGTCTCCATGTTGTTGGTAGAAGTTCTAGTTACCATCTGTATCATGTCTCCATGTTGTTGGTAGAAGTTCTAGTTACCATCTGTATCATGTCTCCATGTTGTTGGTAGAAGTTCTAATTACCATCTGTATCATGTCTCCATGTTGTTGGTAGAAGTTCTAGTTACCATCTGTAGCATGTCTCCATGTTGTTGGTAGAAGTTCTAGTTACCATCTGTAGCATGTCTCCATGTTGTTGGTAGAAGTTCTAGTTACCATCTGTAGCATGTCTCCATGTTGTTGGTAGAATTTCTAGTTACCATCTGTATCATGTTTCCATGTTGTTGGTAGAAGTTCTAGTTACCATCTGTATAATGTCTCTGTGTTGTTGATAGAAGTTCTAGTTACCATCTGTATCATGTCACCATGTTGTTGGTAGAATTTCTAGTTGCCATCTGTATCATGTCACCATGTTGTTGGTAGAATTTCTAGTTACCATCTGTATCATGTCTCCATGTTGTTGGTAGAAGTTCTAGTTACCATCTGTAGCATGTCTCCATGTTGTTGGTAGAAGTTCTAGTTACCATCTGTAGCATGTCTCCATGTTGTTGGTAGAAGTTCTAGTTACCATCTGTAGCATGTCTCCATGTTGTTGGTAGAAGTTCTAGTTACCATCTGTATCATGTCTCCATGTTGTTGGTAGAAGTTCTAGTTACCATCTGTAGCATGTCTCCATGTTGTTGGTAGAAGTTCTAGTTACCATCTGTAGCATGTCTCCATGTTGTTGGTAGAAGTTCTAGTTACCATCTGTATAATGTTTTCATGTTGTTGGTAGAAGTTCTAGTTACCATCTGTATCATGTCTCTGTGTTGTTGATAGAAGTTCTAGTTACCATCTGTATCATGTCACCATGTTGTTGGTAGAATTTCTAGTTACCATCTGTATCATGTTTCCATGTTGTTGGTAGAAGTTCTAGTTACCATCTGTATCATGTCTCTGTGTTGTTGATAGAAGTTTTAGTTACCATCTGTATCATGTTTCCATGTTGTTGGTAGAAGTTCTAGTTACCATCTGTATCATGTCTCTGTGTTGTTGATAGAAGTTCTAGTTACCATCTGTATCATGTCTCTGTGTTGTTGGTAGAAGTTCTAGTTACCATCTGTATCATGTCTCCGTGTTGTTGGTAGAAGTTCTAGTTACCATCTGTATCATGTCTCCATGTTGTTGGTAGAATTTCTAGTTACCATCTGTATCATGTTTCCATGTTGTTGGTAGAAGTTCTAGTTACCATCTGTATCATGTCTCCGTGTTGTTGGTAGAATTTCTAGTTACCATCTGTATCATGTTTCCATGTTGTTGGTAGAAGTTCAAGTTAACATTTGTTGTCAATCCAATCTCCAGGGATGGACCAAACCTTGTTCCTCCTCCTCGTTTTCTCAGGTACGTGTTAATCTCTAAGAGTGTGTGTGTGTGTGTGTGTGTGTGTGTGTGTGTGTGTGTGTGTGTGTGTGTGTGTGTGTGTGTGTGTGTGTGTGTGTGTGTGTGTGTGTGTGTGTGTGTGTGTTTAAAAAAAACTGTCATAATGTTGGTTTGTTCTCCACAGGGCTGTCCATCCTCCTCTCATAGTGATGGTTTGTTCTCCACAGGGCTGTCCATCCTCCTCTCATAATGTTGGTTTGTTCTCCACAGGGCTGTCCATCCTCCTCTCATAGTGATGGTTTGTTCTCCACAGGGCTGTCCATCCTCCTCTCATAATGATGGTTTGTTCTCCACAGGGCTGTCCATCCTCCTCTCATAATGTTGGTTTGTTCTCCACAGGGCCGTCCATCCTACCCTCATAATGTTGGTTTGTTCTCCACAGGGCTGTCCATCCTCCTCTCATAATGTTGGTTTGTTCTCCACAGGGCTGTCCATCCTCCTCTCATAATGTTGGTTTGTTCTCCACAGGGCTGTCCATCCTCCTCTCATAATGTTGGTTTGTTCTCCACAGGGCTGTCCATC